>NW_009700525.1:0-51210 GCF_000703405.1 Apaloderma vittatum | reverse complement strand
TTCAGCAGGTTGTCAAAACATGTGCTGTTGCCAGCTCCTTGCCAGAATTCTGCTCCTCACTTGATGCCACTCAGGCTTTTTGAATACTCATGCATAAGATTAGGTTGTATGGCTGCACTCTTCCTCCCAAGGAATTCCCCTTTATCCAGGGATTACCTGCATGACCTTTGTATAACTCCTGTGTTTTGTTCTTTAGGATCACACTACAGATCACACTACATCATGATGAATGTCTCATTGATACAGTGTACATCAACTCTGTTTCCTTTCAGAAATAATGCAAAACTTATAATACAAGAAAGATATTTTCCTGCAAAGTTTTGCTCCCACCCTCTTTCACCCAAGTTTATTTTTTCTTTTTTCTTTCCAAGGAATGGGCTGAGTTAATTTTTGGTTATAAACTGACAATATATAGACCAAGATACCTATGAGTCCTCTGCACTAAATAGCCGGCTCTGCTGCATAAGATTTCCATTTCATTCCTGCAAAAGCCATCTGTAGTTCATCCGTATGTACTCACTACCATGGACAGGCAAAAGTAATGAACTGCAGTATGGGAAATTTGTACTGAATACATGGGTTCTCCTGTAAGGGAAGGAGACGAAGTGTACCACTTGCTTGGTTTATCAAGTGATTTCCATTCATGTCGTATTACTGTAGCTACCTGAGAATATGTGTTACGAGAACATAAAGATTTCAGTTAAAAGGAGAAAAAAGCACCCAATTTCCTATATTTGACTCCATTGAAGTTCTTCTGTTGTAACACATTTGCTAAGTTAAGGATGAATTTCAGCACGTGTGCCTCTCTGAACCGGGACCCACATTGCTGCTTCACCCATCAAGTGTTCTGAGATTCCACTCCTATGGTATTAGGAATGCTCCTAATGTGGTGCAAATTATATTTTAGGTAGTGGAAGTCTCTATCATTCTCATATTATGAGAGAGAGGGAAAATTTCTTGCAGTGTTTGCAATGATCTGCTAGCTTGGGTCTACTTTCCTTTTTCCCTGCTGCTTGCCCTCACTGTACTTTTGCTGGGACTCTTATAATGTCTCATGAAAACTTATTAAGAAAATAGCATACAATTTCCACAGTAGAATTCCCACTAACACCTGGTGAAACTTAAATTTTTTTCACATATTTTTGCTATATAGTGAGTATGATCTCTATAACTGTACTCTTGTTCTTAAATCTGCCTTGGATTTATCAGTTGCATTATTTTCTTCTTTAATATTTCAATTTTGTTAGTGATGAAAGAACTTATTTAGGATCAGATCCTTTTAGGCTAGGCTCTGAATCAAACCAAAGCAGATATAGTTCCCGAGATGAAGATCTTTAACAGAATTGAAAGGCCAGTGCTACCTAGGTTCCACATGCTGCCCCTGCAGTGCAAGGAGGCTCTCGGCAACCTGGGCTGCAACTCACTGCCCCCTGAAGGACATACCTCTTCGAGCAACTCTGCTGTAAAAGCAGCAAAACATGGCTTTGAAATCAGCCTCCCCTCCTCTATTAGACTGCAACATTTCACTGTTTGAGCTTTCAGCATGACCCCATAAATAGCTGAATCAGAAGACTGACGGGATTGTGGACTGTTTGTGTTGGGAACCGGTAGGCGGAAGGGTGAGGGATGGGACAGAGCTTCGCTGCTGCACGAGTGTCTGTGAAACTGCACTTTGAATGTAACACAGAGAAGGAAATAGGAGTAAGGGAGAGCACGGATAGGAATACAGAGATCCTACAGTTTGAATGATTGCTATACAACCAGATAGCTCCAGAGTATATAGCTCTTTCCTTCCTTTTGGCGTCATCCCTTTCAGTTCTCCCAATATATAATCATTTGAAATTCCTCTTATATCTCTGTTTCTTAACCCTGAGAAGCAGCAAACCTGAGCCTTGCTGTTTGCATTCTTCTGATATCAAAGACTCCTATCCCATTGGGGCCTTTAGCCATAGGAGAGGTTTGAGGGAGGGGGAAGAGATGTTTTTCCTCCTTCTTAGTCGTTCCACCAGATTGGAGGGTGGGTTGGGGAGAGGGAGCAGACAGTAGATCTTAAAGTTTAAAATGGAGGCTGGGATGTGAGTGGTGTCTGAGCCTGTCAAACTGCTGCTTATCACAGCTTCTCTTCGCTGATGTGGCAGCGGGGATGGGGCTGGATGGAGGTTCGTACCTGGTGATGCAGGGTACCCATCCTCTCAGGGAGTCAGAGAGCGCCTTGGTCAGCCTGTTTTTGAAGAAATCCACGCATATCTTGTCCCATATAACAAGCAGTAGAAGGATGTTTTTCTTTATGTTTAAGATTTGTGTTACAGATTTACAGGAAGTATTTATTTATTCTTCAAATTAGCTGAGCAGGAGAATAAGCTAAACAGAGATGGATTTAGAGATCAGCACAATGCAGCAAGATTAAAAAAACCCTTCCATCTGAATTAATGACTTGCAGACTGCTTTTCATAAACTAGTTTTTCAGAAGTCATCTGTGAAGCCTTGTATAAAGAATTTTTAAGGTAACTTAATGGGATGGAGAAAAGGTTTTAAAATTATCTACTGGGGCTGTTGCAGGGGATATTAAATATTGATTTATTTTGGAGTAAGAATCATACTAAAGAGTGAAGCTTGTAGTCAGATCCATTTATCTGGAATACAAACTGTATGGCCGTATTTAGTACAATGTCAACATGAATCTTAAACAAGTAGATATGAAAGGTTGAGCATTTAATCTAAATCAATTGACTCTCCAAATCTTCAATTAAAAAAAAAATCTTAACAGTTTAAATTGAACTGCTCCTAAATGTTTCAGGTGGTTTATATTTAAAAAAAGCTTCATTTAGTCAGTCATACTATATCATAACCTTCTCCTGTGCATCTTGATGCAACTAGGAACAAAAATCCACAGTCCAAGGCTTTTCCAAATCTTAAGTTTTTAATACTTCAAACTCTCTTGAAAACCCCATGTAAATCATTCAAGTAATCTGGCAAATAACACTGTAAGCAATTTTCTGCTACTTGCCACTGCTACTGCACTGCCAAGCTTTTGGTCATAATATAAAAGTTGGCTCCGATTGGACTTAACCAACTAAAACTGATTATGTTCCCTTTTCAGACATAAGTAGATAGCAGCATGCTAGCTAGTGGTACTGGCTAAAATATTTTTCAGTATGTATAAGTTTACATAAGTCTCCAGTAGGAAATCCTTTATCCAAGTGTGACATGAAACAGATAATTTGTTACATTTGCTTTTGTTTGTACTGTTTTCTTTAAACATGTTCATTAGACAAGAGCAGAGCCTTTAATGTTCCATGACTGAAAAATCCATCAAACAGATTTACGGCAGAGGCAGTGTGGCATAACAGCCAGTGGACTGGCCTAATGTTCAGAAGTCCCAGGTTCAGTTCTCAGTTTAATCATTGACTTTCTGGTTAACCAGAAGATAATAATTTCCTCCCTCTGTGCCTGGAGATACCGTTATCAATTGACTTTTTTAAGTGATTTGGCTACTACCAGTGCACAGTGGTAAGTACTGCAATTGTCCACGTATATAATAGTAAAAATTTCCAAAATACTGATTGCTTCCCTAGGACTTTATTATTCTCTTTCCTGTAAGACATAGCTAGAAAATGTGACCACAGTTATAAAGTGTACAAGTATACAAAGGAGTGGGAAAGATATCAGACAGGAATTCCCTCATACTCACAGATTGTGTTTGTCCTCAAAGCAGCAAAAATATTCCACTGGAATGAGGTGCTGGAATGTTCCTTCAGTGAATTGCATGAACTTTTCCATATATGTCATCTAGAGCAGATGAATGAGGATAGGGGAAAAGAGAGAAGTTACTTATTATAAATGCAAAGAGATGTCGAAGGACCCCGTCTATGCTTATGCTGAGAACAAGGTCAAAAATAGGTCTTAAGTGGGACGTAAGTAGCTAATATGCTCTGTGGGGGAAAATCCCAGTCAAGATTGGTTGTTAAGGTATAAAAGCACTTTCTAAACTGTCATTGTTTTGTTGAGCTGAAGAGTGCTTTAATGGATATCTTATGTGGGAAATTTGAAACAAGCTTTTTATGATAAAAACAAACCAAGGTTTATAAAATCATTCTACTTAAAATTAAAAGCTAGAGAATGGATTTTTGCCAGTAGCATTAGCTATTGATGACTAGCAGTTTTGTCTTTGTATATTGCAGCAGTAAAACCACATAATTTTTTCAGCCCATAGGTATTTATTTTGCATTTAAGATAGTTTCAGGTGTAAGGGTTCCTGCATTTTGCATGAAAAAAAAGCACAGCCTTCAGTCACCCTTTTAAAGTACTCCCTCTCTTGCCTTATTTTGATTCATACTTCCTGCATGCAAGAGTTACTCCTTCCAAGAGATTTAAATCTCTTGCAGTTTCCAGGAAATACGTATTTGCCTTCATTTGCATGTTGGATATAGCAAATGGAACCTTTATCCTACTTTATTGGTTGGTTTTTTTGCTTGTTTTGATGAATTTCTAGTGTTCATAAATCCCATTTGGGCTGTTTTTCCTTTGAGTACAAATTTAAAAAACATAATTTATGAGTTAACTTAGTTCTGATTGTGTTAGAAAGATAAGTAAGTAAATATAGCAATTTCACTGACAGGGAGTTGTTCCTCTGCCTTCAGCTCGGGCATCGGTAAATCAAGGTCTTGTCCACTTGCATAAATCCTTACTGGACTGTGTCCCTGCCTTTCTATTATTTTAGTTCTAAACAAGAATAATTCCTCTTCATACCAGAAGGCCTTCAACCTACCTGTCTCAAAGGCGAAAAGGAGTAATCCATAAGAAGGAGAAAGCATCTTTTTCAGCCTGGAGAGAAATTGGGGTTTTTTATCAGATTCAGTGTGAACATATGAGAACTACACACTTTGGCCCTGATTCATTGAAGTGTATTAGTCCATTCTTACTATAAGCATGTAAGTATTCCCCTAGAGTTAAGTAGTGTCCATGTCCTTGAGGCCTCTGTAAGACTGGAGTGAAAGTACTCAGCCCCTGACAAGATGAAGGCCTATATGAGGCTGCAAGAATTTGCACTCACCATTTTGTTTGGGTTTGTTTTTCCTGTTGAATGAAGATTAAAGACAGGAGCTAGTTGAGGGGTACATTTATATTATCACAGGCATTATGTGCATCATACTTGATATTGTAATCATGCAAACAGTAATCTTGCCTTCCTGACATAAACAGTAAACAGCACATTTACTTGAGGCTGAAATAATCAGAGGAAAACATGGCAGTGATGGGGGTACAAGAGGCAAAACACTGCATAATGATGTTATTATCATTGTTCCATTGTCACCCATCCTTACTCCTTAGTGATATGTTTCTTTTCTCTCTGAACATAACAAAAGAGGCCTGAGTATAAACAGAGTAATATACAAGCAGCAATCATAAAATCGTAAAATGCAACCTTAAAAAAGTATACTTAAAATGCTACAAAATAAGAAAAAATCAACTTGATAAATACAGAAAAAGCCTAATCTATATATGCTTGGCATGCAATTATATGTTTACATCGAGCACAAGGCAAGGCATATACCTGAAAACAGTAGCATTTGGTTGGATTTTGTTAACTGCCTTGATTGCATTTCTAATTCTGAATACGAACATTTAAGCCCAAGTGTCTTCTGCGTCACCAATTTAAACTACTTGAGGTGTCTTCCTGAAAATAGGGTGGAAGAGCCGTGTCTAGAGGCGTGCATTGCTTAGAGAGGTAAACAAAAGGGGTAGGTACCTCCCATGACTCCTTCAGAATATCTAGGTTAGGCATCTGTACTTCCAGAGTCCTGGAGGATTTACCCTAATGGAATCTATACTTACAATATACAACACTAGTCATGTTCAAAGATTGCTGTAATAAAATGCACAAAACTTGGATTCAGATTTTCCCTGAAGTTTAGTTCTTAAATTGTAAAATACTTGCAAATAGAGAATTTGAACTATTTGCTTTTAAACCTTTATAACTACTACTCACGTGTAGAGTAGGAAAAATGCATTTATTGCTATTTGATAATTGATTATTGCATAATGTAGTCCATTTTATTCACAGTTTTTTCATTATTGTTTGATCATGTCACAAAATCTGACCTGTGCCTATCACAAGGCACAGCTGAAATGGTGGAATGAAAGTAGCTATGAGAACATCATCTTCCTTTCTCTTAGCTTTAAGGGTTTAAAATCAAACATGTATATGTATCTACATGTGCTTACATTTCCATACTCTTCATTAAAGAACATTACATTGCTTCTCAAGATGTTTGACCAGTGGCGCGTATGTATGTCTGTGTGTGTTCTAGATTTTTTTAAGACCTCTGCATTCCCAAATTTGTGTGGAGGGCAGCTGAGTTTGCTTTGTGCTGTTGTGGTTTGGAGAACACCGCAATGAAATTGAAATTGGTGACTTCTTTTCTGCCTTTTTTTCCTTCCAATCCAAAAAAATTGTTGTGCTAAACCTAGAATAGTTTTTCTGGTTGTTACACTGCTGTGGCTTCTTGCTAAAGCTGTGTTTTCAGCCTGGAACATATTACTAGATGATTAAGAGAAAAGGAGATTCGCAGTTTTGAGGCTAGAACCAGATCTCTCATCATTTAAATTCTGTTCTGATCCTAATACATGACAATACTTTTAATGAAATTTAGTCACAAGCAGAAAAGTTTGGGGAAGCATGCAGATCTATGCTCAGAATCATGGCATCATCTAAATCTGGTTAAAATATTTCTGTGCACTTATTTTTATGGCATTTCAGTGTCTCCATTTTTAAATACTTGTGAACATGAGGCCATAACTGGCAAGGTCCAACCAGCTGCTAAATTAAACTGAAATATAGCAGGATGTATACTAGTATTCCTCTCTAGTATTTAGTCTACTAGGAGAAAAACCCACTTTGTTTTGCCATGTCCTTATGCATTTATTCTTGTAACTAAAATGTTAAAAATTAAAATGACCATTCAAAAGGACCAATAGTAGCTATTGAATTGCTTCCATTACTCACTGTACAGTACAGGAAAAAACACACCAGTCTTGCTGTATCCTAGTCAAAGGGTATGTCAATTGTAATTTGTATTTATTTTTGTCTGTCTCTCAAAAATGCCTATGTATGTGTTTAGCTAAAAGAAAATGTGAGGGTTTTTTTTTTAAATTATGGCATTCAGATTATTTCTAATTACAAGGTAAATAGAGTTGGTCTATACAATTTCCAGTTCTCCCTTAAATCTAGGGAGCAATACCTGATGTTGTAAAAGAAAATTAACTTCTCTCCCTAGAAGGTTCCCAGTTAATCATCTGTGGATGTTGGTCAGGAGGGAAGGGAGCAGCAGTGAGAACGAGGGAATTTCTCTTTGACCCCAGCAGTTGAACAGCTTACACTCTGGAACATGAGATTTGATTATCTTAGCATGTGTTACTACAAATGTTATTAACAGTCATAAAATTATCCAGCTCTTTTAAAAACAAGTGACAGCCCAGGCTTTGGACTCTTTCTGACCTCTAGTGAATTCTACAGCTGTATTATACAGAGTGTAAAGTAGCAACTCCTTTTGTTTGCTTTTCATTTACCACCTGTTAATTTAATTGCTTGTCCCTTTGTTTTTGAAGGACTAATGACTTCTCATCAGTCTAAGGTGGGATTCCACCTTTTTTTAAAACAAAATCTTTTAGTTGATGTGTGATTTTACTGCAGGCTGCCATGTGAATTTGCTGCTGAAACAAAGAGTTAATCAGAAAGTTCGCAGATACTGCCATGCATCATGCCTTTGTGCATGAATAAAAAGTTGGAAACCGCATGAAAGCAGTAGTTGGGTTACCACACAACTGGATATGCTTAAGTCTGAACGCTTCATAAGTCTAACTACTGGGGAGTTGCAAACTTATAAATAACCTTGCAATTGGTTAAAACCATATTAAAACCATATGAACAAAGACATAAAGCATTTGGTTAAGGGGGCTCAGTAAGTGCAGTAATCCTGTTGAAAGTAATCTAACAGGGCAGATCCTTAGGAGCGCCTGCAAGCGTGGCAGTAGTTACGGGTGTGTCAGTACTTCTTGTGTCGGAGGGCATAATGCCCTTCTGAGGTGGAACATTTGCTATCTGCTCTTTTTTCTAAAAAAAATATTTTTAAATTCGTACACTTATTTTCTAAGGTAAGCTTCAGTGCACGGAAATCTGTTAACTTAGTTGAATGCTCCCAATGATCAGGGAATTCATCTAAATACTTTTTCGTGTTTGGAGATCAAGATAGCTACCGCTTATGCTAACCAGAGGCTCTGGGAATGCTGGTCCTTAAAATCAGACTTCCAAAATAATTAGCTAAAGGAAGCGGTTACAAGTAAGACATTTGGGTTTGCATTTATTTATCTGATGATTTTTTTTGCCGTTAGAACTCCAATTTAAAACTTTATTCTAGAAATTTTAAATTTTGATGGAATTGCAATTCTGAATTTTGAATCCAGAACTTGGGTCTTAAAAGAAGGATGTCCCACACCATGACAGTCACTATGAAATTCAGGTACTGAACAACTTTGGAGTATTTTCTGCTTGTGATGTTCTTGCATATGTCACATTGTCACGTGGAAGCCAGCTGAGGCTTGCCAGCAGGCAAAGAAATTTCAGTGTAGATTCCATGTTATCTGCTTTTAATCTCTTACTTTCCAGTTATGCTTTAAGATGGAAGAATATATTTAAAGGAGACCTAATGACTTCTATGTCCCCACATCTTTTCAAGCAAACTGTTTGCTTTGAGGTGCTGGAACGTAACGCAAATCTGTAGTCTGTGGCAGAGATGCTGGTCCTTGCTGTACGTTCAACAGACAAAGATAGTATTGGAACAGTTTATCAACAATGTAGGGGCCTTCTAAATCTGGAAACAGCAGTATGACTAGGTGAAAATTCACTGACTGTCCCTCTTTGAGATCACTGAATTTGGATATTTCACTTAAATAAGAAATAAAGTGAGGTCAACAGCATAGAACTCGGCATATCCTTCATTCATGCAACCTGTAAATCAGTGGTTAGAAAATACATACTTTCTATCTTGTAATATCTTACATTATCAGCATTCCTACAATTAGTTTGCCTGCTTTGCTAATTTAATTTCTTCAGTTTCTTGGAGCAACTCTCACTGCAATGATTTTGAAAACAAGTTCTAGATACTCACCACAGTTCTGAAAAAGCAAAGGGTTTGCTTTCAGTTGTAACAATACTGCCACTATTGTGTTTATCTACTTTGCCATCCAGAGAATTCCAGCAGTTGCATGCCTGCACACCAGTAAGATGATTGACATTGTTGTAATAAGGTTAATGTTTAAACTTCCCACCCGTAATAACTAAAATATCCAGAGATAAGGCTGAAAGTCAATTTGTAATTATCCCTGCTGTGCCAAGATGTTGCAAAAGATTCTAAGTGGAGGGTTATTTAACTTTTCAGTCCTAGCCATTAAAAAGTACTAAGAAGAAGATGAAAAGCTTGGGACATTTGTATTCTGACTTTCCAGTAGGGAAAAAAAAAGGTTTTGTGATTCCACCTTACTCAAACTGGAAATAATTTTCTCTCTGCTCTACTGAAAATGTTCTTTTTATGTTTGTTTTGAATATAGTAAGTTTGCCTGTTGTTTACTGTCCATGGTACATGAATAGAATAGATCACAGTTAGCAAACAAGCTACTGCAACATTTAGTATGAAATAATTAAATTGAAATAGATTTCATACATAAAGACAGCATGTGATAATTATTTGTAGTCATTCGAACAAATGTATTGTCCTCAGAAGAAATATTATCCCTTCAGACATACGCGCTGTGGCTTCTGTGAATGACCTGTTTTAATACAGTTTCTAGAAACCAGCTTTTTAAATTAATGTTGGTAACTGCTTCCAAGAAAGACTATTGAAATAAAGGGTATTACATCACTGTCCAAACATGTCTACTTAAATAAAATGTATTTGTTTGCAAAAAATGTATTTATTTTAAATCTTTTACACAACGATCAGCATGCATGCCATTTTCCATTTCAGACTAAGCACACATTTCAGATGTGGAAAAAGCAAGCATGTTGAAATAATTTGAGGCATGAGTATAGTCGAATCAGTCTTGGTAATCCAGAAGGGAGGGGTGCCCAGTGTATTATTACATTTCGTATATTATTTTTCAGGAGATGGATGCAATCAGTCATCTTCTCTCATATGGTTTGAAAAAAAATTGTCTTGCTGGCAAGTAAACTGTTATTTAAGTACACAATCCACGGTACTACAGAAACAGTTTTGCCAAACTTGTCCAAGTATTCTCACATCCTTAAAGATGGTATAAATATCATTTATAGCAAGCCGTTTACTTCAGACTATATGGAATGCCTTCCTGCTCCCCTGATCTAAGTGTCCCAGTTTGCATTATGGCCTTTATTGCTTCTGTTTGATGGAGTGATCAGTAAAAATTTAATGACACTATAAAATAATAAAAATGTCATTAATTTACCACGGATCTTGGATGCAGAGGTTGTAAAGTTACATTAATAAACAGAATATTTTTTACAACAAAAAGCATTGTTACGTGGGAACGTATAAATAACACACATAAATTTAAGAGCAATTTTACTGTTAGCACACACATTATTATGGAATAGCCAATAAGTGTATAAAACATAGTATATAAAATTTTATGAAAATATACTGTGCACATCAAAAATTCGGCTTTTATCTAAGTGCAGAGAAAAGCCATTATTGTGTGCTTACTGTTTCATTGCTGTTCTTTCACAAGATCACCATTTTATATTTGTTTCTAGTCGTTTGAAGTTTGCAGCTTTTCCAGAGGTAGAGACTACCGCTTCCTTTTCCTTTACTCCTTGCTTCACTAAATCATTCTTTTACCTTCCACACGTGAAGAAAGAATTGATACTTTCTGCCAGAACATGACGGAAAAGTTGCTAATTTAATGCAAAGCTAAAAATAATGCCAAAGGGATTGAAAGGCTTGCTTGGCGACTCTGGAAATAAGGGATAACTATCTAGCAGTCTATCTGTCATCACTGGGGCTGCTCCATGACTGACTGTGATAATATGTGAATATGATGGATGCCACAGCCTTGTGGCTCATAACATTTAACATTCATCAGCTCTTACTAACGGGGGCTTTATAATTTAAATATCTTTATTTAATATGCAACATCTACCTCATACATCATAATTTCAAAGCACTTAGAGAACCAACAGTCCTGCAAGACAGTTGAGCAGACTTTAATTTTTTCAATAACTTTTACGTTTTCTCCATGTTTGTGACTGACAAGGCATAAATAAGTGCCTAATCACAGCACAGAATGGAAAATTAAGATTTGGCTGCTGAGAAGAATTTTTCTTCTCTTTTTCTCATTTAAAGAAGTGATTATTTTTACTGTGCGTTCAACACAGAAAGAAGCACAAAGGATCTGAATTATGCTGGGAAGAGCTTTCTGTTTTCTAGCGCAAACTCCAATTGACTGTGTTGATCTAGTCATGAGAAAGGGCTGTCAATGTCATGTCCTAAACATTTTTTCTGAAATTTAAATGGGAAAACTTAATGTGACTGTATAGTATAAGCTTCATAGCCAGTACAAAAAATCATTTCAAAACAGAGGTCCAGATTGCTTTGTCCTGAGAAACAAAACACCTGCACTGCCTGTAGCGATGCACTTTATTACAAACTCACCAAAATTTTCTATTAATGTGGGTTGGGAGGCAGCAGTATAATCAGTAGTACATGTGTGCAGATATAATGCACGTGTGGGCAACTATTGTTAGTGCAGCTCTGTATAGGCATTTGCTTTTAATGAAGATATGTCTGGTTTTGTTCCTATAGGAATATTATGTACGAAGTCAAAAGGCATACTTTTAAAGGATTTTTAGTGCAAGTAACTGTTCTCTTTAGGGTGAATTCAAGATGGAGCAAAGACAAATTGCATAAAAATGGATTGGAGTTTCTCTTCTAATAATAAATTTCATATGAATTTATTGTGTTTTATGGAATTGTAGAGACATCTACTAGGTAAAAAAATTATCAGCATTGTGGAACATTTTTCTGGTTTTTACAGTTCTCTGAATTTGTCTAAACCCAGTGCAAATACTGGATTTTTTTTTCCAATTACTATGAAGACTATTTTCAGTAAAAAAAACAAGCAAAGGAATTACTTTAAAAGGCATTTCAGAGACCTAAATATAGCTAGCTTTGTTATAGCTTTTTATGAATTAGAAGGAGGTGGTTAGGAAATAACTGTAAGTACATCTCCTTTGTTTGACAAGAGCAGGCATTTTTGTGGTATAAGTGCTTTCATTTTACTGTTCCTGAACCTTATCATGTAATTTTCCCTTTTCTCCTTCCATGTCAAAATATTGATATTCTTTCAGAGACTTTCCTTTTTTCCTTCTTCTTCTTCTTTTTTTTTTTTTTCTTCTTAACAGAATATTTTCTGGTAAAATCAAAGAGAATGGATGACTAGAAACATATTCCAAATGTGCATATTGATATGTAGCAGGATCTGTTGATTTTTACAGCAGAAAGGTACTTCTCCTTCTGAAACACGTTTAAAGGTTGTTCTTTCAAGAATACTGCAGGTGCTCTATTAACATCCTTAAGAAAAAGCTTTTAGTGCAAATATTTTGGAAGAGGCAATATATGTGCCACAAGCTGCTTTCTTAGCACTGATCTTTGTTTTTATCTCAATTGCAAATCAGCCCTTAGCAATGGAACGCAGAATCCTTGGCAAACTTATTTTTTTAGTTCTGTCTACTAGTAAAACAGATCCCATCCTGTGTAACAATACAAGGTGTATTGTTACATTGCACAACATCTTCCAGTAAAATATTGTGCCTCTACTGTTGCAGTGCTGTTCTGCAGTCACATTTTATTTATAAGTCTTTCTTTTCCCATTAGTTCCTTTTTATACATAAGCTTTTTCATCAACCACAGATTTTACAGAAGAAAATAAGAAGTTAAGCAAATAAAAACGTGGAGTTATTTTGTCAGGCAGCTAGAAGATTCTGAGGAACTTTCAGAAACGCAGTTAGTACCTGAAATGCCTCAGCAGCATGTTGTGGAAAATCCAGGGTTAGGCTATGCTTTCTTGTATTCCCCTACAAATTAAGCAGAAAATAATTTTAAAAATCCATGGCTGAAGGAATCAAAAGAATGAGGAATCAAAAGAATTCCTCAGCTGTTGGCCTGGTGGGCTTTTATTACTGAAAGGTAATGATAATAGAAAAATAACCATGTTGGAAAGCAGAAGTATGAAAGTGAAGCAAATAAGGCCACCAAGTATGTTTTCTCCTCAAGAACATTTCCAAGTTTCTAACCATTTTCCAGGAGAGAAAGTCAACATTTTCTTCTTATGACTGGTATGTGCAACCCAGAACTAGGTCATTGAACAATAGACTGAACAGCAATCAGCACTCTACTTCTGCATAATGCATTAAGTATAACATGGAGAAACTGTTCGTAGAGCCGAAAGCTGGTATTTCATGTCTGTAAATTCAAGCTGACATGACATTTAATATTGTTTCATAGTAATGAACAACAAGGTTTCATTCATTCACAAGTATAACATAATGCCAAGTTTAGTCTGAAGAGTAACAACAAGGCAAGAGGGAAAACATGCTATGTTCCTTCAAATGAGAACGCTAAATTAATGATAACCACTGAATGCTTTGCTACTGATACACGGTACTACAGAGACTGCTATTGTGAGCCAATATTACACTCTCATTTATGGTGCCCTTGTCCAGTAGTTGATTGAGGAACTGGGTTAACACATAAAATTCCTTTTAGTTTCCACTTTCTAGTTCCAGGTTTCCTATGGAAGTCTCTGGCTCTCAAAAGGTTTCTGTTTTTCTAGGAGCGTACATTCTTATACTTTTTTTTTTCTTTTTTAAAATCTCCTTAGGTTCCCTTTCCACTGAGGTACAATTTAAATTCTTAGACAAAATAATATCAGTTCTATCATCTATTATTCCTTCTTTCAAATACTTGTCTTTGAAAACCTCTTGCATAAAATTCAGATTTGTGTTGTCTCAGAGGTATGAATGCAAACTTGAATCCCATAGTGGGGAAAAAGTGCTTTTTCCATTAAATTAGCAGTATATTTTAATACAAACTCTTCTTTCGATGTCTGAATTTTCATGTCTCCCAAATGTTGATTGTCTTTTCCAGTTTAAGTTAGAAACTAAGTGGAAAGGCAAAGTGAGCAGCATCGATCAGCACTGTTTGCTGCCAAGAGTGTTTTGTATTTGCATATACAATCATTTATGCATTATGGCAGTGCAGATCAAAATAATCTCAAAGTTTCTGTATATATTTCACATCTAAACCTGATTTTCATAAATGCAAACGTTCCAACTCTGTAAAAAATTGTCCTTCAATTAAAATTCTAATTAAATGAAATCATTATTTAAAAAATAAGGCATATATCAGTGCATACACATATGCACAGGCATATAATGAGAAATAACCTACATGGAGCATTGAGACTCTTCTTTTCTTTTCCAGGAAAGAACAAGGTTTGAAAATTTAGGCCCGCAGTTAACAGGGAAACCCAATGAAGATGGAAAACTGGGCCCTGGTGTCATCGATCTTACAAGGCCAGAAGATGCAGAAGGTGAGTTGCAATTTTGACTATGAGTTATTGAACACTGCATCACAGAATGCTGTGGCTGAAATGCTGCCAGGGTCCTAAGTACTGAACAGCTTACTTCCCGCGGTAACACTGCAATGATTTTTCTGTGGTTTTGTGAGACTGTAGCAAGTCCATAGCAAAGGGCAGATATGTGAAAAGGACTGCATAACCCCCTAAGCCCTTCTGCAATGCAACTGTTCTTCCCCCAGCATCTGTCAATTAAGTATTTACATTTTATACTACTAATAAAAGTGTAGGAAACATTGAGACAATAATCTCAGCAATGCAGTATGTACATATATATGTATTTCACCAGTTTTTAAAGATTTAGCAACTTTGAAGAAAATTAGAGCTCTTTCAGAAGTCTACCCATCGGTGCACTCACAAACTATTCAAGATATTGCAAGCACAATTTTACTGACAGGCAGCTGTCAAATGATAATGGAAAAATATTTCACATTTTCTACATGAAAATGTCTTTTTTTCACAATATAAACTGTCAGTGCATTTGCACTTGTCTCAGGAAGAATTCTCTATACCAGGCGTACAGTGTCAAGCTGCAGGTGGAAATCAGTGTTTAACGTGACTGAGTTTGATCTCTCGCAGTCACCATGAATGCTCTGGAAGTGGATGCCGCTGGTATCCACTCTACCCTATGATACACTAGAAGAGAACACATAGGTAGATAAGAACCCTACCAGTCATGGCAGTAAGATTAAGGTACTACTCAGATAGAACATTATGCAACGTTTTGCCTCCGCAGTTTGCTTCTATTTGAGAATTGTTCTACTGAGAGATTCTACTTATGCCACTGTTCTTGAGAAAAGGTTAAAACATTTCTAATGTGGTTTTTATTTTCTTGGATCAAAAGAATAGGACCAATAAACTTGTGATATTTGGCAAACAGAGCTATTTTCAAATGATTCTTGAAATACTATGACAGATTTTTTTTCATAAGAAGGCATTATTTTTTTCTGTATAGGGAAATATTCTTATGAGCACATTTTCTGTTCTAGCTCTCTGTGACCCAGAAATAAATGGTCCAGGTAAGATCTCAGGACTTGTCCCTTCAATTTGAAGTCTGACAACAACAGCACATATAAATGTTATATTCTCTTTACTGTATGTGATATGCCTGTGAGAAAATATCTTGGAGCCCTGATTCTCCTTGCCTGCCAACCAACATACATTATCTTTAATCAGTCTCTAGGCAAACCAGAAAAAGATGAATTTTAAAGTATTTTCTGCAAGGACTTGTGTATAACAGAGAAGCTGCAGCTTCAGCTCCGAGATGTTCCTGTGTTGATTCATTCATACAGAAAACCAGTTAATTCTCAGATTAAATACAGCAAAATATTCCTACTTATTGGCTTAATGTCATGATTAGCTTATCGTGTGGAACTAACACATGCACCAGGAGCACATGCTGACGTGTTTTTTGCTTAAATTTTTAAGTATTCTGACATAGCCAAGATTTCAGGTCTCTATAACAGTAAGATAGGATGATGACTGAAGCTCATCAGCCTTTTATTACAGATAATATTCAGAAGGAGGGTAGCACTTTAATGAGACATTTCAGATTTTCCAGATTTTTTTTAATAGGTCCTTATAAAACCAATAATTTTCAGATTTTTGCTTTTAGGGAGAGCTATGAGATTTACAAGATTCATTTATTCATCCTTTATTGGATGTGATTGGCCACTGTTGTATGTCTTTAAACAGAAAAATAATAAACAGAACGTAGGTAAAAAATAACTTTCAGACAGGTGTTTTCCAATGTTGTTTTTTTTTCCTAGAAAAAAAGGACTTAGGAGATACATGGACTTTCAAAGTACTTGTAAGCTGATCAGTTATTTATAAACTGCTTTGTAAAGAAATTTCCATCCTGCAGCAACTTCTTATATTTCAATGTGTTGAAGGATATTTTTTGTCTCAGTTGGGATGAAAAGTTGCAACAGAGTACTTACACAGTTCCTGGTTCATAGGGCATCAAGTCCCTGATGACTTTCTTGATTTAGCTCATTTCCTTCAATTCATTCTTTTTCTTTCTAGTGTCCTTAATTTCGTATTTTGATACACCTCGTGGTACTGACAGCCCCGCCTGTTAGTGGATAGTGCAGAACGAAGCTTTGACATATGTAACCCAAGCTCCGGTGATGTGTGCCAGTTTGAGGACAGTGTACATGTCTTTCTAGAGCTAGTGGGACGATTTGAGGCATGGTGTGTTGCCGCATGGGAAATCTGAGTTCATGAATGGATTCAGATTTCCAGACTTTGTTTAGCAGCCAAGAGATGTCTCTGGAAAAGAGGTGCTGGATGAATACCTCTGCTGGTCTCAAAAAAAATGTTGGCGAGAGTTCAAAACTGAGCTGCTTAGTTGTCCTTCTATCTGTAGACAAGGTGAAACTATATATTAGCTGGATATTAAAAAAAAACGTTCATAGTATCACACAAGTCTTGCCCCCTACCTTTGGCAAGGTAGCTGAGAGATGACACTTCTAGTTAGGCATCATTTAGAGCGGAAATCCATTGAAAACGGTGCTGCTGAAATACCAGCAGCTAAAACGTGGCCTCTGATGTACTGTTCCACGCCGCAGACCCTGTTCATCTTCAGGAATACTAACACTTCTAATTGTCAATTTCTAGGTTTCCTACATCACAAAGTTTTTATATGTGTTATAATTTTTGTGCTTCCATACATGTCTGTTTCAGCACTGGGTTACTGAGAAACGTGACAACTCATTCTTTAGAATCATGGAATCATTTAGGTTTCTGTACTTATTTTCAGCTGTTTTTTAGATATTGTTTGAGTGCAGGTTTCTGTAGACATCTTTATATAATATTTATGTATTTTTGTGGTGTACTTTTACACAAATAACAGTTATATAGAAAATCTTAAGATTTCTGAAGTAACATATTGGTGGTCAACTTCTGAGCCCCTATCTTCCTTCATCAGAAATGCATCCAGATCTCTGAGGACCAAGTGCAGTTGTGACAGAGTGAGTGTGTGGCTGTTAGATCTGTCAGGTGGTTTTACTCCCATTCTAGAACTTCAGAATTATGAAATTTACTACATTTAGAGAAATACATTGACTATTTGTAGAGGGCTCTTTTGAGGGGGGATGGGGAGGTAGTGCTGGAACAGATTTATTCCTGTGAAATGATACTGCAGAATGACTTTTAAGATTTAACTAGTTGTCCCTGCCCACTGTGTGAAACCTTTTTTAAGATTAATGGTAACTAGGTGTACTTTCAGAGATGACCTAGCATGTGAAGTCATATTCCAAGTTTGTGTTACTCATAATGACCTAACTGTCATCTGAATGGAGGCCTGAAAATCATCAACAAGAGTTTTATATTAAATATGACATAAACCAACATCTCTGTAACTTCCTTAGCCACCAGCAGGACTGGGCTAACTACATTAAAAATCATTCTGAGACTGTATTCAAAAACATTGCCACTGACTGTGACTCCATTGATGAATAATCTACAGCTATTAGACTTATATCATTATCTGGAAATCCCAGTTGTCATGTTAAAAATATAGGACACATTTGTAGCTAGCAAAATTCAAAACCATGATTTGAGAGCCTCATAAATGTTTGGTGACTGGTATGCAAAATTATAAACAACAGCCAATTATAGAACTAAACAAGGATTTTTTTTTTTTTTTTTCTCCAAACCTCATTGTTTTAATGGAAACATCATTCTTTCTGTAGGCGGCTTCATAATTTTGAACATTTTAGGTTGTCAGTACTGAAATACAGCTAACTGGCGTGGACACACCAAGACAGCTTAGAATGTAGCTGTAGGTAAAACTTCTTATTGACCAGGGCTGACAAACGCCAACTGACCAGAGTGTGTAGAATATAATCAGGAGCCTTAGGTGAGCCCTGTTTCAATTCCAGGTGGGAGATCCTAAAGTACTTAGGTCTTAGTTGTCTGAGAATATTGAATGATCTGAATGTTGGGTTTTGTTCAAGTTCTAAAAAAGATATTCCTTTCACAGATGCTCATTTCTGGTGATAGTGCGGCTTCTTTCAAATCGCATAATGTGCTCAATGTTTATGGATCTTGTGCTTGTATAATGTGCTCTATGTTTATGGATCCTTCTGTTTTTTGTGGTTGTGGTCAAATGCTTTGTAAATTTGTAAGATTTTAAGATTTTATATTGCAGTAGATATGAATCTGCAGAATAGACCTAACATTCCTGTTGACAATTACTGATTTTACCTTAGCTCGGGTTGCAATGAGGTTTCCTTCAGCTGTCATAGTCAGGGATTCAAATTGCATCAAGACCTGATCTTCATTCCTGCCAAAGAATTGGATCTGTTAAAATATAGGGGTTTTGATTGGATCCTGGGTTCAGGGCAAAAATGTCTGAATGTTATTGTTTTGTCAGTGCCTCACTGTGTGATACTGTGAAAGAGAAGTTACTTCTCCGTGTCCATTTTTCCCAAGTGAAAAATCAGATGCATTGTGAACCTAAATTCATTTTTATAAAGCAAATGGAAAGAGGTGAAAATGCTCTATTAGTACTTAACTTCTAGTTAGTTCTTGTTAGTATATTAGAATCAGAGACTTGTGAGTTAAATATTTGGTCTCACAATTTCCCATTTGGGACAGCATACACAAAGACCTTTTCTTCTGAGTCCTGTTTTGATGTTTTTATTTTTTTCTGTATCTCCTGTGGTAATATTATTGATTCTGTAAATTGTGTTTAGCACTTGCAGATTCTTCTTTTGAGAGTAGTCTACACATGTGTGTTAAGCGTGCATCCTAGTTCTGAGGGTAGGTGCGTGCCTGCCTGTTTATAATATGGTGGGATCTTTCTGTCCACTTGATCTATATTTATGTATTTATTTATCCCTCAGTGTGGGATTGTACCAGCCCATCTTCTTCAATTCAGTGACTTAGTGCCTGTGTCCTCCTTAGTGGCTGTGCCCTTCCTTTCACTGCCTGCTGCCTTTTGCTTTAATTTGCAAGTTCCTTGGGTTGAAGATTGTGTTTTTCTATATACCAGGTCACTGTTTAAGATTACATAGCTTTAAGCCTTATCTGTTTGATCATGGTATCTTTGACCATGCTCCAAGTAGGCTGAATGCAAGCCCGTTGGGGACTGTGATCAGCATATGGATTGGTTCCAGTAGTAAGTCCTGGCTTGATCTTATTACTTGCTGTTCAGATATACACAAGTTTTGGTCTGAACCTGATTTGGGACTTGAACCCAAGCTTGGAGGAGCACAAGCTCACCTTTGCTTTTAAAGGAAGATATTTCTATTCAACAGTAAGCTTAAGAACTCGAGTTCTGCAGCATTTCAGATGGTGGATTTGCTGACCAACATACAGTCAATGAGTTGCTCAATATTTGCTGCAGTTAACTGCAGTCTGTCTTTTTATGTCCATAAAATTAGCACTTCACATTCATATTTGACTCGGACTAACTAAGCTGCAAGGCATGTTATAGTACAATGAGAGATTCTACCTGCCCAAAAGCAAGGGAAATTCAAAGGCGGAGAAAGAAAGGTGGTGTTAGGCATCATCACGGATTTGACCAAATGCCAGAATATGGTGAACGATGAGTAGTTGCAGTGGCAGCAGCAGCAGTGAATGTGGAATCATGTGGAGGAGAGGAACGAGCTAAATGGGGAAAGACAGCGAGTCTTTGCAATATAAGAGGTAGTTTATTGACCATTTTTGGATTTGCAAGTCTATTAAATAAAAACCAGATCATCGCTTTCTTAAAGGAGCACCTCTACCATATACTCAAAGCCTCAAAACTCTCATACATGCCCAATAGTAAATAATTGCTTATACAAAAGGGTGACACAATTCATTCCTAACTCAAAAACAGATTGACTTTGAGCAGCTGAAGAGGTAGGTGAAAACGAACCAAATACTTGCAGGCAGATCAATCCTGGCAGGCTGCCAACACAATCCAGACTTGTGAGGTAACTTGTTTAACACCCTCCTATGCAGAGGTGTAAACAGCAGATAGTACCTGCATGACAAAGCATCACCTACTTTTGTGACAGTGCTTTATAAATACTGGAGGAAAAAATGCCTCTCCATGCCAGTATTTGTCACACACAAATATTTGCAATAGTTGCTATGGCAGTTGAAAGGGGAAAGATGAAAATCAGAAAACAGTGAAAGCTGTCTGAAAACACAGAAGTGTTTCCAGAGGGAATACAGTAAGTTCAAGTGCTGGAATTTTTCTTCCCCTGAATTCTTATTACAGGTCTCCGATTAAAAAAATAATAAATCCAGTAAGTGTATCTTTATTATTTAAGGACAAAATAGTTTATTATCTTGATTAATTAGACCAGATTCTTAAAGGTGACCTTCATTAATTGTGGTTACCATTTTTAACACTTGATACTTGAGTGATGCTCTTAAATTTTTCAGTATCACTCATAACAGATCAGGAATCTGCGATAATGTACTTAGGCAGAGTATATCAGCTGTTTTGGATGAGATTCAGTGCCTCAGCCCTGGAGTAACTCAATGCTTAAAGGTGGGATAGGAATAAGACTTTCTGTCTTTAAGAACGATCCATCACTTTTCTGATGTAACCACTTCAGGAATCTCATTGTTGCCAGCGCCCCCATTACATTTTACAGGGTGAACTCCCGCTTTGAGTACTGAAAAATCAGAGCTGGGCGTGTGTGGACTGGTCTTCCCATGGCATTGAAATGTATTCCTCTCAAGCCACTGATCTTTAATACAAAGTATGCTTCTCACTTTCAGAATAATAAATCTGGATGTCCTCCACAAATGTTACCTTTTGTTTTTCAACTGCCCTAATTATATTTTTCTACTGTTGAATATGAGGCTTTCTCATTTGCTGTTTCTATGCTGCAGTAATTGATTCTTATAGAATAGTACCTTTACTTTTAAAACGTTCTCCTTATCATTACAGATGTACCAACCAAACACTGTTTCAATGCCCTGAGATTTACATAGGGATGCCTGTTAGCACAGTTATGGTTAAGGGCTTGTCACAATTTCCATTATATAGCAAAACATTATTTTCAGGAATTTAGAACAAGGCTGTAAAAAGTAACCGTGGGCTGCAGTTTTACGCAGAAAATCTTTGCCCATGAGAAAAATCATTGTCACAAATGCTGAAAGCATCAGTCAGTTTGCTTAGATATTTTTAAGTGGAGTGAGTGAAAAATTAAATGCAGTGGTTGAGTGCTTTGAAACATTTTTTCACACTCATGAACAGCCACCACAGGTGTAAAACACCCCATGGTCCTGGTTCTTAGTTCTGCACATTTCTTTGTATTGCTTCAACATTGCACAAGGAGTTTGAAGCTGCCTAAAATAACGTAAAATTTCCAGGCACAACTGATTTTTCAGCCGACAGAGAAAGCCACCACTGTATCATGCTGCATGGAGGAGGGTGGAGTCTTGCCCTTTTTCCTTACCTCCTTTGAGCACAGGGAGTGGGAGCAGAAATATGAATACATTAAGGAAAGAACATCATCTATTCTGGCTAAGCATGAGCAATTGATACAGATTCAGACAAATCCTCTTCTTTGTGCAACTGTCTGTTTTTCTAAGTCTGTACTGCACACCGTTTTCTCCTTCAGGAATCTTAGTATCTCATCAATAGAAAAGTGTTTAAGAGCCTCTGCTTTTCTTCCACATAGAGATGCCAAGAATCTAAGCGAGCTTTTAATGCAGAACTAGGTAGCAAGGGGACAATATTTTTTTTATTTGTACTTTGATTATACGGAATCAGTGGTTCCACATGTGTGTGGGGTGGGCATTACAGTATCTTCACAGCTTCTGCAAATATTAAATGATTATGTTTTCAGTTTGGCAGGGCTAGTTTCACAGGAACGACAGCATTCCAAAAAAGAGTAATTTGTAAATTTTCACCTAAGCCCCTATTTTGTGGCAAATCCCCCATTTTTTATCCAAAGCAGGTAAATGTGGTTTGGACATGCGTTTGGACATGCCGTTGCCCTGTTCACAGAAACATCTTCCTGGCTTCAGTCACAAATCTCAGATGCACAGGTGCAAAGTATTTGAATAATTAGCCTTAAGAGTTTTTCCTAACATTTATTATTACTTGTTAACTTACAGGCTGCTTTCACTTCTCTCCCTTCATGATATATTACTTACTAATTGTATTATTAATTATTATAATATCAGCACCCCATGTGAAAGGCAAGAAAAAAATGACATATGTGTATCGTAGCCGTAGGTCCTTGCTGTCTAATTGCTGATATGATATGACAAGTGAGAACAGCAAACACTGGATGGAGAGAATTAGTTATATTGATACAAAGAATGATGTTGCATACACTAGAAGATGACAAATTCAATTGCAGATTGAATGCAGGGAATGGGCCACTAAAACAGTGATTCCCACACATTAAAACATTTTGAAAAGTACTCTGCATTTCATTAATTTGAGGGATATGGTTTTGTAGAGTTCTCCTCCATTCTTAGATGTCGTTCCCTTATAAAGAAACCACATTGTACTTAAGCTTTTAGAATTCATTGTTTTGCTACACAAGAGCAAACAAAGTTATTGATTAACAGTGATCAGTCACATCTTGAATAACGCATCCATCAAATATGAAGTAAGGTTGCCTTTTTTCTCTGTGGGGAATTCCTCTGTGTCATTTGTCCATCTTAGAACAAAACAAAGCATTGACTAAAACATGAACGGATCATGTCCTCTGTCCACTGTTCAGGCAGGTTTTTTTTTAAAAAAAACCTCTTAGGCATGACTGAAAACTGCAAAATTAGTCCCTGTATCTAAATCAGTATCATGTTTTCTGGATGTTCCAGGTGACTGTCATGTCAGGAGAAGTTTGAAATTATGTAACAGCTCCATTGGCAATAAAACTGTTATGGGAACATTTTTGTGTTAAATAGATTACTTCATTACTCTCTGTATTGTTTTGACTTTGAATATGATTAATATAGTAACAATAATTGCTTAGTTATTAGAACGAAAGTTTTTCTGAAAAAAAACCAACCCCAAACCAATTTACAGTATTGATAAATCTTGTCAGATACCTAACAATGATCATTAGTAGTACTTCTCTTGGGGTGGGCTGTTTTTACAATAGTTTTTCCTTAGTGTGGACCTCTACTTCTCTCATTTGAGTACGAAATGAAAAATTAATAGGAAACAACAATGGTGTTTGTGAGAGTGTTGATTGTATTTAGGCTGAATAACTTTAAGTACATTTCACATTTTTTCTATCAATAATATCTATGTCAGAATGGGGTTGTTAGCATTTAATTAATTATCTGTGAAGGGTCTTGAAGTCTGCAAGTGGCACATGATTGAAAAATCTTATGACACTTAGATACCTCCCTGAACTTATAGTAAAGGCTGCTGCATCATCCTGATTTTTGTCGAGGTGTTTCATGGTTCTTCACAAAATAACTTCTTATGCTTTTATGTTACAGCACAAGTAGAGCGGTATAGGCTGAGGGCTTAAGTCAGGCCTCAAGCACTAACTAATTCAGTTAATATTCCATGTAATTTAAAAGATTGTTGTATTTTCTTAGCTGTATTCCATGCCAAATTTCCATGAGGGTTAATTTCACCATAAAATGTGGTCAAGAAATCTAAACTGTTTGTGTAAGCCATTAAGGAAGTAGTTGCATTTAGCAGTTTTAATTCATTTAAATCGCATAGATTTGGGCACGGCTGGCTGGGGACCATGGATGTGCTAATAGCTTATTTAGAAATATTGTTTCAGTATTTAATGTGACCAAATTAACAATTCAGCTTTAAACACTGGTGAGTGAACTGCTACCACTGATAAAGCTGAGAATAGTTGATTTCACACACAGATGATATTTCACTATTCATTTCATGGTATTTCACTAGTCATTCTAGACTTTCAAATGAGGAAAGACATATATACAGATTGTGAGGATGGCTGTGAAAACTGGTGCTGTGTTTTCATCGAGATTAAGAATTTTGCTTGCATATGTAAAACAAATGTACTAAAAAAGTAAAGTCACTGCCACCAAAACTGAAAACAAGGCACTTTGGAAAATACATGCTGATATATAACTGGCTAGAATTTCCTTCATTTTGCAAAGCCACGAGCCACATGCATCAGCTCACCACAAAGTCATTAGGTCTTTTTAAACTCAGATGAAAAACATTAACAAATACCACAAAAGGCTTTAGTATGGCCCCTTTGTTCATTCACATATGGCAGTTTATAACTCCTGCACCACTTGGGTCGTGTGTTTGTTTAAGCTGCCTCCATCAGGCCAGCCCTGAAAGAACAAAAGACATCTTGAGCAATCCTAAGCAGGAAATGGGCTAATCTAAACATGGCTTGTGACACTATAAGTAGAATAGAAAGGGGAGGGATTGATTAGTCATTAATGTCCAATTGACTCCATATGGATGTTGCAATAATAAGGCCTTTTTCAGTGCAGTAGCGGAGTTATTGAATTAGAGGTTTATGTTTCCTCAGAGCTGACCTTAGGGAATTCCCTTTTGGTTCTTCTTGTTGATGTTTGAAAGAGAATGGAGTCTCTTAACAGGAAAAATAGCAGCCTTATCATAACCAAGCGTTGCGCGGATGTAGCTAACCTGTGCTACAGTGTATTCCTGCCCCTTAGGATTTACACAGCACACTTCCGAACCCTTGCAGGTGAAACATTTCAGTGCTCATTTAAATATTCCAGTATTTCATGAATCAGTCACGTCTTTCTCAGTTTTTTTCCCCCTCTTCATTCATGACATGCAGCCTATAAGGAATGTTTAGCCCTCAAATCCCAGCTGAATAATATTTGTTTAGCACTTGGAATGGAAGCAGCTTGACAAACAGACATTTCCCTGCAGAACATTTGTGCCGCTGTGTGACTACAGGCACCCCCATCCCGGAGCTAGTCACGTTTCCAAGCGGGTGTTAGTTTTGCCTGGTGATGACAAGCCATGCCAGCAATGACAATAGTTCATGAGGTACCCATTTATTTTGCCTCTCTTGCTGGTGATAAAGAATGAGAAAATCTTTTGAATGTGGATGGAGGGAAGAAGAGGCAAGGGGCAAACTAGGTAAGTGTTACATCAACACTGCTACAAGTCACTTAGGTTACAGTGAAGTAGTAATTTTTGTAACTTTCTCCGAATTTGAACATTGTACTTAGTAACTCCAAATAACATTTAAATGCTTATTCTTAAGCTTTTGTCATTCTGTTATTTCCAGATACGCACTTTTCTGTTTGATTTGATGTATTGCTGTATCTTTCATAAAGGCTGCATTTGTCAGTCCACAGGTTAAGAGCAGGACAGGCGACTGCCAAGCCAGTTTCTCATGCTCCCTGTTTTTATGGCATTTCCATATTTATGAGTATCCCATCTCTAGTAGTAAAAGAGTGACTCCTGTCTGTGTGTTCAATAGGTTCTGGTCTCTGCAATGCAAGCTGCCAGTTGTATTACTGCAGACAGATATTTTGGAGGTCATAATCAGTCTTTTCCAAAGTAGATAAAAATGTCATTTCAGTTTAATGAATAACTGATGATAGGAGCTTTACTACTAACCAGTCACTTTTACACTAGGAACCTAGGACTATTTTTATTTATACATATCCTATTCTGTTATGTGTCTACGGAAGATAGTATGCAGTATATTCTCTAGAGTAGCCAAAGATTTGTTATCTAGGGGTAGCCAAAGGAATTACATCACTTCAAACATGAATCAAGTGCCAGACTGTGAAGAATAATTAAGGAAAAACAGAGTGATTGATAAAAATCTCTTTCTTTTTGCTGTCACTTCTTTTATCTTTCTTTCCTCATCTTTTTCTCATCCTTTTGTTTCTCCTTTCTACCATGTGTATTTTTGTTTGCATTCTGGTAACATGTAAAGGCCTGGTCGGAGGCTTCATTGTGGTAGATGGTGTATAAAATGGAAGGTAAATCCACATCTTGTTAGAGACAATAGGATTAACCCTAATGTGGCGAAGATTTCAGGGAACATGCCAAGGCATGGTGCCTGTCCTAAAATTCTTGTCATTATAAAAGTTGAGAACCTCAGATAAGGACACGAATAAATAAATAAACAATGTAACAATTGTTACTGCATGTTTCTTAACATTAAATTAGCGTGAAAATGTTTATCTTTCCTGTTGATGATCAGGTTCTTTTCTCTTTCTAAAGAACAGGGATTCTTTTTCCCCTGCAGTGTCATTAGAGAACAATCAGTCTCTTTTGGAACAACAGTGTTGTTTGAAATTACTTTAAAGAAGCTGTAACATTGTTAGATTCATTATGTGGTGTTCTTTGACTCAGTCTTGTTCCTAGAGTCTAGCCTGGATTCCGCCTTTCACCTAGGAGCTGCCTGCCATATATCCACAAACAGTGATTGTTCTCCTCTAATCTGCTTTTAATTTTAAATCATCAAAGTCATGACAAGTTGAGCAAATGCAAAGCATCTAGGAAGTGAGGCAGCCCACACCTTCAGAAGCCCGAAGTGTCGCTTTGAGGACAGCCCCAGCCTTTAGGCCGAAGCGTAGACTTCTTTGCCAGCTAAGTCATCAGGGCAGCCAAACTACTGTTTTCAGAGTAGTTTTTAACTCTGACAAAGCTCTTAATTCTGAAAATCAAAACCTCCTCCTGTGACTGTATGAATAACTAGGAGATAGAGAGACAATCACCAGCTTCCTCCTCTCTTCTTACCCTTCAATAGTAGAACGTTTTTATTTTATCTATTGGTTTTGGTTTATTAATTATTGGACTTTCCTGAAAATATTTTCAGAAAGAAGTCACCTACTTCTTTGCACTTGTGTATATCTTTTCTCCAAAATTTCAGGCATCTCTTTGAGTCTTTGTCAGTACTCTATCACAATAAGAAAAAAATACATAATTTGTAAAACCTATTGAAATTGTTGAAATCCTGATTGACAGGATGAAGTACCTAAGAACAACCAGTCTGAAAACTTGTTCTTATGTATTTCAACTTGTTCTTATGTGTAGGAGCTCACTGAGTGTATATGCATTTTGTATCATTAGCTAACAGAAGTAGTTTCTTTATCTGCTTAATATAATCGTGTAGTTCTGAGATAGTTAGAAGAACATGGAAATTATATTACTTTAGTATTTGCAGAAATTTGTTTTGCAGATGGGCTGTGGGTCAACTTGCAAATATTCCCCCAGAGATCAAGCACAAAGAACATCAACTCTGCTTTTTCAAATCCTTCAAGAATGGATTTGCTTAAAGCAGATGCAGCCTGAATTTCTTGGGATAGTTGTAATTTATTACTCTAAGTAAGAATTGTTTCCAGCATAACCTTTCTCTGAAAACAGATCATTTATGGTGGATTTTTGATTCTTTTTCTATTTTCTTTTTTGTTCTATCTAAATTATATCCAGATTAAAAATCCAGCCCATAAACTTGATACTAGCAAAGGTACTCTGCCTGCATTAGGATTGAAAGGTCAGGCCAAAATTCTGTTAGAAGGGGTTAGAGACAAATTCCTTAGCCATAGTGAGTAAGTACCTTTGGGAAAGTAAAAGATGGAAAATCATCATACGAATTCAAATATGTCTTCTTTCCTTTGCTGTGAGTAGAGAAGCTGAATAACAAATGACATCTTTTGCGTCAATAATAATGTAAATTTTTTTGTCACCGACTTTCTAATTGCCCACATACTACTTACAAATTTTAAAGTGTTATTTTAAAAGATGGAAAAACCATTACATGATATACTTGGTTTTTCTCAAATTATATAGCTGTTTGTCTCAATAAATGTTTCAGTGTTGACTTACCATGTTTGTAACTTATAGTTTCACAACAAATATATCCTTTCTCAGAAGATGGGATCCTTGATATGCATGTTCCAAGCGTTCTGACAACAGTGGACAGAGCCTCATTAACCATCCACAGCCCTAAACTGGTCCTATATGCAGGTTGCTCAGCAAAGTTACTGTTCCTTTTTGCGATATAAAGCTGACTGCAGCTGCAGCCTCCTGTAAATTCTGAACACCTGTAGCATGTTACTTAACTTAGAGTAGTATTATAATAGTTCTGCATCTCACATTTGCTACAAACCTGTCTTCTTTTATGTGCACGCATGTTAGTATACAAATTACCAAATTGGTGTCAGTTGTAAAGTAATGGCATTGGAGGCATCATAAATTACCGTGGTGATCCTCAGGAGAAGACACTGCTGTATACGAATGAGTGTTTTGCTCTCAGGGTAATGTATGTCTTCCTCTGGCCCAGTAGTCAGCATATTGCCCTGTGTTGATGGAT
Source organism: Apaloderma vittatum (assembly GCF_000703405.1). Lineage (NCBI taxonomy): Eukaryota > Metazoa > Chordata > Aves > Trogoniformes > Trogonidae > Apaloderma > Apaloderma vittatum. Next base: position 22,315 of record NW_009700525.1, on the reverse strand, counting down.
ATAGTCAGCTTGAAACTACACTACATTTCACTGCACAATGAACATGGCTGTCAACACCATATAAAGCAAAATCAATTTATCCTGTATGGTCAGTGCGTTTTAAATGAAATTAATGTACTGTGGACCTGGTAGCAAAATGGGAGTGTATTAGTTATGCATCCTCTCTCTTAGGACTTCTTTCATGTACTTCCTATATAGATTTTTTTTTTAACGGTATTCCTAACATATAGTGTTTTCGCACTAAATTAGGAAGCTTAGTTTTTGTACAATTAAAAACTTGGGAGTCAGCCATCAAAATCAGTTCCTCTGCAGTGGTTTACTCAGTGTAAAGAACTAATCCTATATTATTTGGCAAATAAATCTATGTCAGGAGAAGCAATAATTCACAAAAAGGAGGCCTAGTGCTGTGCTAATTTGTTGTCCAGCATCTTGCTTTTTCAAGGTCCTGAATTATATGAACAGTTTGATGAGGTCTAAGACTAAAGCTGTTGCTCTTCCAGTGTAAAGACCTTTTGCTTTTCTTTTATGCTAATGTCTAACCCTAAAAACATATGTTATCATCACAGTTGCAAAAGTTGTTCTGGTAAAAGCGTGCCTCATAGGCTCAGTTATCTGCTTCTCTTGTATTAACTAGTTCTACACCTCCTGCTCAGCTCTGTGAACTCTATAAACCCCCATGAAGCTTTGCTGCTTGTGATCAAGAAGCACGGCTGGATGCATTCAAAAGCTGATTAAGGTTATCAGTACAAGCTGAATTGATGGTAGGTAAGGAGAGGACTCTGGGGTACATTAAAGCACAGCAGTCATGGTGAAGCTGGAGTGCTTGTCTCCCATTCCAGAAGCCCCAAGCATGCTGTGTGAGTACCTGCTGAAAGCAGACAGTTTTATTACAACTATGTGATCGAATGCTCCAAGACACATCTAAAATTCAGCTAAAGCAGACGCGACTTTAAAGTGTTCAGCTCTAAATATAAACAGATCCATACAACTAGCAGCATGCACCTGGTGCACTATCTAGTTTTATGAAACGTTTGGCATGTGCTTCACTGCTCAAGCAGCAAAGTTGTTGTAAATTACTTGTGTGAACAGGTCTACATCAGTTTGGATTCTCAAGTGTAACTCTAATTTGAGTTTTGTTGAGCATTCAGAACAGGTATGCCATGTTCAAGTCCCAAATGGAAATTTTTGCGGATCTCCATACCTTAACTGGAGAAACATCAGTGCAATTTGCTTCTTCACTCAGAGAGGTTGATGGCTTCAGCCCGGCCCATTACACTGAACTCAGTGCGTATCCTCTCTCTCTCATAGATGTAGCAGCACAAAGAGAGAGAGAAAAAGAACGAGATTGAACTAAACACAGCACGGAAAGCGCTTGTGTAATCCAAGTAATAATGTTTTGCATCCATCTTGTTTCTTCCTGCCCTGACGCTCCAGGCAGTAAAGCAATGAATGGCTCTGCAGCTAAACTACAGCAGTATTATTGTTGGCCAACAGGAGGTGCCACTGTGGCTGAAGCACGAGTCTACCGGGATTCGCGGGGCCGAGCCAGTAGCGAACCGCACATCAAACGACCAATGAATGCTTTCATGGTTTGGGCAAAGGATGAGCGTCGAAAAATTCTCCAAGCCTTCCCCGACATGCACAACTCCAACATTAGTAAAATCCTAGGTAAGTGCGAGACGATGAGAAAATTATGTCTGCGACTGGACCGAAACCGAGGGCAGCTTAGAAAGGCTCTGCTTAGGCCGTGGCAATTGGCAGAGGTTGGTTATTTCTGGAGCTGTGGAAAGGTGAGGTTATTTATGTTGGTGACACAGGCTAGTTACTTCCTTCTTGGATAAGCAACTTCTCTAATTTTAGGACATATTTTGTTTGAGAGATGTTCACTGAAATTGGAATTACTGAACCTTATGCAGATGAAGACTCAGGGGTTGTTTTCATTGCCTTCCTTTTCCCTTTCTGTGCCTTCCCTAATGCTTTTATTTTTCAACAGCACAGTCACAACATGCTTTAAACACTTACCAGCATTCAAAAGGAATGTTTTGTGAAATCTGTTGCAAGAGCTTATCCTGAGAAAAGGTCTAATTGCAAGATCCCATTAGAAATCACCTAAACTACAAATCACCTGAATGCAAAATGGTACTTGCTAGAGGAAATACTGGAAAAAAAAAATCACAAAATCAAAATCAGAGATTTGTTCAGACAGTGCAGTGTCAAAGAAACCTAGCACAGTTCAAAAGACATGTACACGTATACCTTCTTGCATGCAAAATGATGTTTGATTTGAAATCTTACAACGTTCAAAAAGTTAAGGAGGCACCAGTATCATGCAATTAAAATATTGCTTAGTTAAAAGACATCATAGTTAATATTTAATTTGTATGGATTGGGACGATTAGGGAATATACCATGGATTATATTTTGCCACTGTGCAAATATATTGGCTCATTTTTGAGAAATTTTGATTTGCTTTTTAAGACCTCTCCAGAGAATTAGAAACATACGTGAGAATGAGTGGTGAAATGTTAAAACCTATATTTGCTTTCTCAGTCTTTGAAGTGAAAGACAGATTCCAAATGTAGCTCATAATAAATAAAAGTAAAAATCAAGTTTCCTCTGTAATCATTTTATTGTAAGCTTTGAGTTCAAATAAATTCTTACCAAACTTTGTTTGTAGCATGTTAGTTCAAACAGAGGCAAGAATACATAGAAATAAATGTTACTTTGTCCTAAAACTTCCAAAATCTTACTTAGCAGTTCTCATATTTTTGTCTACCTTATAAGTAAGCTATATGAATAGCCTTTCAGTTTTGTATAAAACCTGCACTGTTTCAGTGTTGGCAGCTGGAGGGAATCTATATTATTTGCGCGCATTCTGTGAAAAAACTATTAGGAGCATAGTAACTGTATTCATTAAAACGTAAACTTTCAGCATAAATATTTCAGAAGTGCCAGCAATTGAGTGTTTGTTAACCATGGAATTAACCTGTCAGTATCTGCTCTGCCACAAATAAGTCTATGTCCATATAATATCTCTGCAACTTTTCCAGGACAATGAGAAAAGAGACTGAAATATTAGAACTGACACGGAGTATTGCTGGCTACGGATAATATTTATACAACTTTTCCATTTGTTGATGTATGAAAAATCTTGGTAAAAGAATAGCTTCCACCCACGTTTACCACAGCTGTAATCATTTTATTCATCTAAAAGACACCAAAAACTATTTTCTGCGTTTCTTATCCCCTGGAAAAGAAAAAATCCGTTCTCTATTCAAGTGTTTAGTTAGCTCCTTATAAACAATAAAAGATATCTGAATACTTTTTGCTCTTCCTGTGTACACTGTGTTAATTTTTTAACTTTTTTATTGGTGCAGCTTTCAATGAGAGTTTACAGTACCTGAAGTGGTGTATATAATTACAATGTGCTTTCTGTTTTTTTTAATATAAATTTGTTAAATGTAACTTTCTCAGTGCAAATCTATGATTTTATTACATCTGGCTGGAAGATAATATCCATAAAAGAATTAAAAATATGGTAAGGTGCCAATATTATGCCAAGCTTATATCAGAATATTAGTAAATTTAAGACACCCTTACAACATGGGATTTTTCATGCTTTTCACAGAATCACAGAATGTTAGGGGTTGGAAGGGACCTTTGAAGATCATCTAGTCCAACCTTCATCCCAGCACACCTAACCACTACACCATAGCCTCAAGTGCTAGATCTACTTTTTTTTTAAACACCTCCAGGGTTGGTGACTCCACCACCTCCCTGGGCAGCCTGTTCCAGTGCCTCACCACTCGCTCAGTAAAGAACTTCCCCCGAATATCCAATCTAAACTTACCCTGACGCAACTTGAGGCCATTTCCCCTTGTCCTGTCATTAGCAATTAGAGAGAAGAGACCAGCACCAGCACCAGCCTCACTACAGTCTCCTTTTAGTAGTTGTTGAATCTAAAAGGTTTTGATTTTTTTCCTGCTATGTAGCAAGATATTAATATCTATTAGTAGGAGCGTATAAACCAAATACTCATAAATCTATCAAAGCAGCATGTGTCCCTATACAATATGTTAAGTGTCTAACAGTGACAGTATGGTTGAAGACCTAACTTAACCCTGATACTGTGCATGGTATTACAAAGGTATAGAATTATTCACAGATTAATGCTCACGTAAAAAATTATATAGTTTATTTTGCAGCGTGAGGCTGAGATTTTGAAAACTACTAAGTGCACCTGTTCAATAAAGATTTACGTATGTTTAGTCTGCAGCAATATGTGAAAGTCAAGGTTCTTTTGAGGTGTCTCAGGTTGTACATCCCAATAGAGGTGCTGACTGATGTAAATTCAAATCAGTTTATTTAATTACCTCATTTAAAATTTGTTTACTATGGCGAGAAGGCGTGTTAGAATATGTATGCGTAAAGCTAAACCCGCTCTACTTGAGTACTCAAAAATGTTTTGTCTTAATAGGATCTCGCTGGAAGTCCATGTCAAATCAAGAGAAGCAACCTTATTATGAAGAACAGGCACGACTAAGTAAAATCCACCTAGAAAAGTATCCTAATTACAAATACAAACCTCGACCAAAACGTACGTGCATTGTTGACGGAAAGAAATTGCGTATTGGTGAATACAAACAATTGATGAGGTCTCGAAGACAGGAGATGAGGCAGTTTTTTACCGTAGGGTGAGTACTATTGTTGTAATTGTTTTCAAAGACAGAGCATGCTGTTCAAAAACAAATAGACTTATCTGTTTAAGTCACTGACTAACGTCATTTAGAAGGTAAGAATTTGAACTTGTAAAACCTTTTAAAAAATTTAAGATACCATGCAATATGGAGCTATCAGCTTGACGCTGAATGCTGATTATGGAATTCTTTAAAGTCAAAAGAAGTTGTCTCCCATTAGGCTGAAAGGTTTGAATCATGTCTTTTGTGAGTTGTTAGTAAGATAATCCATTCTGTGTTAGTAACGGCTCCAGGATCATTTCCTAAATTAAGATGAGAACAAAGAGAAAAACACAAAAGATCATTCCCATGTGGAACAAGGAGTCAGAAGAGGGGGAGAAGGAAAAGGGACAGGAGAAACACCAGTTACACTAGGAACACACAAGAATGAATGATATCATAGCATGAGGCTATTAGGACTTTTGTTACACATAGAACCATGGAAAAAATAATTTACAAGAATAAACGTTTTAGAATGAGTCTTTCAAGTAGTGCATAGAGAGACTGGGCACATCTACAACTCAGAATATATTGCTCAAAAAGATTCTGTCACAGTTTTAAAAACACTGTGTGTTTTTTTATGGTTATTTCCTCTAGTCTTCAGCAAAGAAAGCAGCACTATGAAAAATCTACAGACTAAAGATAACAAAAGTCCAGTGAAACAACTGCACCGTTACTGATTTTTCTCTCCTGTGTTTTTTATGAATTAATCTGTGATGCTCAGTGCTCTAACACAATGTTTCTGGTGGTTTACAAAGAGCCTAAAAGCTATCTCCAGTGCCAGCCTTTCCAAATTCACAATGTTCTGCTTATTTCTCTAATCACAATAGTCTCCTTTTGTTGGGTACTTCACTACCAGATAATTGACCTTGACGTCGATTATGTGCCCTCATTTTTGGCTTGGGATGCAGAACTCCTGTTGCAGTCAATTATTTTTGTGGTACAGCCTGCAACAATGTGGGCTCTTTCTTCATTGAGTAAATAGAAGTGGGTTTGATATCTTGAAATAGCCTTCCAGTCTATAGTTTTGACATTGTTTTTCATTACTCACTCTAAGGGAAATTGTTTACTAACAGGTTTCCATCAAAATTGTACATAGAACTTTAAATAGAAATCTGGATTTATACAGCACATCACAAATTTTATTCAGATTGAGAGAATGAAACTCTAGCTTATGTCTTCCAAAGCAGATTGACAGACCAAATCACATCTAGACAAGAAATGCCAAAACAGCAGCCTGGACAATTTTAGAATTGTTCGCTAATTCAAAACAGTATTAAGCAGTAGCATTTTACACATTAGAAGTGGTGACTAAATATGGTGGATGGGTTTAAGAAACTTCTAAAATTGCCTACTTCAAGAGTGATATTGTGATTTTTTTTTTTGTTTAAACAAAAAGACAGAGAAAACTATTCAAAATTCAACTGTTGGTGCAGTCTAAATGTAACATCTTTCTCATATATTAAGCAGTATGATCACAAAGACCATGAGAATGTCGCCATTTTTTTTGTAAGGGTTGGTTCTAATTCATATTTATGCTAAGTCTACTTGACCGTGCTCTATCCACATTGAAGGAGTTTTAAAGTAAGAGTAATTTATCTTTGTGTACTCATATAATGACTCTACTGGAAGCAATGAGTTTTAGTGATGAGAAAGTGGGTATGAAGTCTAATGGATACATTCAATAAAGGTCAAATGACATCCATGTTGCAGTTCAGTATGAATATAAATTTTGATACTGAGGAAACAGAGGTTGTGATTTAAAAAAAATATTTCATGCATTTCTATGGTTTTCCACTGTTGCCCCCAAATCCCTTTCTTCCTAAAGAATAAAATTAAAACGGACCACTTGGAAAATACCAAGCACGAAAGGTGAAGAACACAGACTGTGGCAGCTTTTTCAAACAGAAACATAAAACGTGGCATAGGATAAACCTGCTCTGTGTACAACTAAAACATTACCCACTGCAAACACAGGAGTTTTACAGTGCTTGAACTTTTTAGATGCAAGAAGCTCATACTGCTTACTTCAATGAGCTGCACTCTCTGATAAACATCGGTAAGATGTGCAAGAGTTGTTTAGGGAATCTCAGTATATTAAGTAGCCAAGCCTTACAATAAAACAGAGAAACAGGCTAATGAATAACCAGATTCTGTTCTGATTTTTGAGGAATAGCTTTGAAAGATTTCTTGGAATAAATTGGGCATGAAATTCATGTTTTAAGGTAAATGTTTTCTATGTGATAGACCAGCACAAAAATTTGAAAGAACAGAGTGAAACTTAAAATGTGCGTAGGCCTTCTATTGCATCCCTACATGAATGAATTCTGCTCCAAATGAGGCAGATAATGTACAGAAATAATTCATGTCTAATGCAAAGTATATTAAAATTTTGCTGCTTTTAATCTAGTGGAAACTGAATCTGAAGCCAGCTATGTCTTAAAATAATTGAGTTATTTTTAATAACAATTATTAACGAGAAGTTGTGAATGATAACTTCAGCATAAGTTAATCCGTGGACAGACTTCAAGTGATTTACAATTTATCTGCAATAGCACTTTTTTTTGTAATGCGTAAATAAATGTGAACTAAAAAATGGATCATATCAAACCTGTAAATTCAGACGTTTTAAGTTAAAAGTCTGTCTCTTGTTGCCCTGTCTTACAAAAATAATTCAATTCTCGGCATTTTTACAGTCTAACACACTCTAAATACAAGTATAGGATACATACATTTCTCTGCCAAATGATGTAAGCCGTAACTTTTGTGTGTGTGTGTTTTACCAGTGTAAGATGTTTAGAATAAAGCCTTTATAGTGTTTATAACTACTGTACACACATAGTCTGAATGTTACTAAACTACGGTTTTGAATAAGGCTGTAATATTATACTCCTGTAGCTCGAACTTAAAGTAAGTACACAATGGGTGCTTTTGTGAGATTTACTGTTATTTCATTCCTTATGGGAATGCAAGTTTCAGGGGTGTGTAGCATATAAGCATTTTCCTTAATGCAATCGATTTTGCTTCAGTCATTTAAAGAGCTGTCAGAAAATAGTTGGGAAGGGATCAGAAAACAATGGTAATTTGCCAATTCAAATGTTTAGCTAGTTTTGCAAAAGTCAAAAGTGGAACATTTTCCAGGAAAATCCTAAGAATATTAATGCTACAGACTTGCGAGCAGGTCAATTGATTTAAGAATTTTCACGTTACCTCTTTTTTTATATTTACCTGTCTATCTTGGGCTAAATTTTTTGCCCCAGATGGGTCAGACGTGCTAGCACTGCTGGCAGAGCAAAGAGGCAAGAGTCCTGTAGTAACTGGCCCTCTAAGGATTTCTTTGGTAAAGAGAAGGTGGAGACAGGAGTAGCCATATGTCACCGTTCTTCACATATCTGAAGAGACAGGAGGATTAGTGTTGGTTTCTGGATATCTTATCTTATCTTATCTTTGCTTTAACCACATACAACTGAGCTGAAATGTAACTTCAAGATCCTGTGATAGGTAAAAACTCTAGCTAGATTTTTTTACGACATTAAATCCCATATGTTTAATCCTTATTAAACATGTGGAATTTAATGTCGTAAAAAAATACCATTAACATGAATGCCTTACAGAACTACAAATAAAAGAACACATAATGACCAGAGTCATAGGTTAGAAACTCCAACTCTTTCTTTCAGGGAGAGTGGTTAGAATTTAAATAAATGTTCCAGTGTCTTCCCCCTCCCCATCTTTTAAAATTCAGTTACTTAGAAAATGGTAACGCTCATCTCCAGTAACATATGCCATCCATATAGTTTGTGATATCTTAAAATAAGACTTTCTGGGGTATAATGAAGCAACCTGAGCAGAATTTATAGTGACAACCTGATCAGTTGTAAATAACAACAGGGTTCAAGGGAGAGGTGGGTGTCCAGTTACTGGGAGTGTGTGGGTACCCCTGTTTAAATACTAGCAAATTTTTGCTAGCAAGTGAGTAGCATTTTGAGACACTTCTCGTTTAGGGGGTACAGTTACTCATGTTTATAGTTCCATAGTGAGATATAGGTCATTTAAAGCTCACAGTTGTTACCCACCCAGCAGCAGGCATGCACACCAAGTCTGATTTTTGTTTAAAATGTAGAAAAGAACTGCATCAACGAATGACAAACTCAGTAAGCCTTTAACTTTCCTGTTACACCGATCAAGTTCTTTACCAGTTAGATTCATTCTATAGTTTGCTGTGCATTTGGTGCATTCTCAGGTAATTTGCATTCTCTGTAATTTCTGCTTCATTATGCTCCTTTTTCTCTTTATACTTTCCCTGTTCCCTTTATACTTGGAAATGGGTGGTACTTGGACAAATATACCCTGTCCTACTGAAATATGTATATGCGAAAGAGTTTTGCTGACTTGATAAGCATTTGAAAGAATATTTAAATTTCTTAACTTAGTCTATCCTTTAGGGCTAATCACTGACAACCATCTTTTATCAGGACAGCTCACATCCTTGTCCTAAACAGATATTTTTTTCCTTCTTGCTGCTTATAAAAAGACCATTTGCTTCTAAAAATGCCAACTTTTTGGTGGGGCGAGGTAGGGGTAGGTATTAGGGTTCTGACCCCTGGTATCATCTATAACACAAGAGCAGCTTGTACTCAATCATTCTCTAAGTATATTCTACAACTCTTAGTGAAAGAGTTGTAAAAACAACTTTTCTTAGAACAACTTTTGGCATTAATATTGTGGTGTTCTTTGATGAACAGTTGGGGATGCTTTGTTCTGTGAATTTATTTATACTAAGGAGTATCAGGAAAAGATTAGTACCAGCCGTTGTTAGATGGGCAGATTAGAGAGAATTAAGTGCGTATGGCCTGGTGACAACTGTGTAGAATTTTGCTGTGGCAATGTGTTGGTTTCTTTGACCTTTGCTTTGGGGAAACAGTCATTAATGTGAACATTTTCTGTATCTGAAAGTTTTGGAGGAGATACATGTGGGTTTTTAACAGTAATTGTTTATACTCCCAACAACATGGAATGCGAAACCAGAAATGTTCCCATGTGAGGTAGGTGTTCAATTTTATGGATAAAGTATTGAAAGATGTTTGCAGAAAATCATTTGCAAGCAAATACATTGGCTGAAAATTGTTTTCATAGAACATTTATCAGACCATTTAAAAAGTGAAAATTTAGTGAAAAATCCCTAGCTGTTTGTAAATCATCTGCAAATCATCATTTGCAAACAGGAGTACTATGACTGTGTCAAATGAATTACTGCAATGTTTTTGCTCACTGCTAGCCAGGTGTACCATACTTACACAACAAATGTTTGAATTTCTCAGGCCATGCAGAGGCTTTGAGCGTCGGGCTAGCAGTACGAGCAATGACGGTACTACATGCTATTTTAATATTATCTTACACAGAGTGTTCCTGATTTTACTGTCTGTATTGGTTCCCAAACTTGAAGGACTTTGGTTTCCCAGTAACTCTGTAGTGCAATATTTCTCAAAATTAGTTTGATCAATGAACAATAAACATGAAACTTGTAGGATCTTGTGAATAAGCTTTACATTGTTTTGAGTATTGATTTAGCCAGTGATTAAGGATTTGTGAGAGACTGATTTATGGAATGTCCTTTTGAATTTTAGCATAGAATGACACAGTAGGCAAGAAATACAGAATCATTAGACTGTTTAAAAACATCTGACATGCTAAAATTATATAATAGTTCTCTAATACTTGGTCAATGCTGCTTTAAAGAAGGTTGGGAATTCATTGAAATATATGATTCTTTAAAGAGATTATGCAAATAGACATGTGTGTTCAATAACTAGTTAATACTAAAGCAGCATCTTCCAGGGCACTTAGATATTTCTCGTACTGGAGTATATTCATACAGTGTTATGTCTAAATATGATAGAGATGCTCTTCCTTCAGATAAGTTACAGCCCTTCTTTTTTCCTTAGCTTTACTAAAGATAATGATCCAGAAATAATATGAGGATATTTTTATGAGTATTCTAATACAGAAAGTATGTTATTAGTTAATTTACCCAAATGTAAGAAGTAAATTTTAACTAATTTGTAGCCAATAAGGACTCGACCATGGAATGGGTTGAGCAACCTGACCTTTACTTAGCAAAGCATTTGAATATACATACATCACTGTAAGAAGAGACATTGCATCACTCAGTACAACTGTGTACATGCTTACAGTAAAGCTTATGCTGAATTTCTTGGCTGGCAGTGATATAAGCTTATTTCAGTTGAAGTGTGGTATTGCTTCAGTATGCTTAAAATTGCACATACATGAAAAAGGCAACATTACATAGTGCAGAGTTAGATATCAGAAGGTAAAATGTGTCAAAAGGAGAGGTAGTGCGCCCTTAATCAAGTCTTCCCATGTATATGTATTGTCAAAATAAATCAGATCTGACACTGGGTTCTCAGGAGGAAGTCTTAATTTCTGTAGACTGTCCATTGCCACAGTAAAAAGAACATCTGTTCTTTTATAAAAAAAATTACTTTGCTTCAAAAACTCAGTCTTACGCATTACATCCTGAGGAACAAAAGGCATTCTGATCATGGATTTAAATAAAAATCAGAAGCCAACAAGAAAATATCAGAAGTATTTGTAAGTGACGTAGGGGTCTACCTAACACTTAAATAGTAAGTTATATACTTAGAGTTAGGCAACGTTACTTAGTCACTTGTCTGCCTTTTTAGGTACTTACAGGTAATCTTAAGATCCCCTCTTTAACAGAAGCTCTTGTCAGGAGTCTGGAGGATTTATATTTTGGATACGGGATGTCTACAAGAGTAGTTAGACATCAGACAGGAGCCTGAAGCCTTTTGATTATCTCTGTGCAAGTTCTAGTTTGCAGTATGGTTTAAACAAACACATTAAATACATAAAAGAATCTCTGGTAGTTACTAAATAGTTCGCTCTCCAGTTGTCTTTGGGGAGAACTAAGATGAACCAATACCCTACAGGACCAGACTGTGGACCCCCGAGGAATGCATGCAGCCTTTCTAGGAAACCACCGCTTTCCTTTCATTGGGACTTGCAGGAGATCTTCCCTCCTCTGAGCACAGGGAATCACCTTCCCCTCTTGTTTCTCCTTCCAGACAACAGCCTCAAATTCCAATCACCACGGGAACGGGGGTTGTCTATCCTGGTGCTATTACCATGGCGACTACCACGCCATCACCTCAGATGACATCAGATTGCTCGAGCACCTCTGCGAGCCCGGAGCCCAGCATCCCCGTCATCCAGAGCACTTACGGAATGAAGACGGACAGCGGAAGCCTTGCTGGAAATGAAATGATAAATGGAGAGGATGAAATAGAAATGTACGAGGACTATGAGGATGATCCCAAATCAGACTATAGCAGTGAAAATGAAGCCCATGAGGCAGTCAGTGCCAACTGAGGAGTGTTCACAGAGTTAAAGTACTCAGACTCTTTTGGGTTTTTTTGGGGTTTTTTTTTGAGCAAAAGTTCTTAAAGAGCCTGCATGCATGTGTGGCTCCTACAGTTACATCAGCAGAATGGTCTTAAATGTTTCTTAACGTGTGAGACAGATTGTTTCCCTGATTTTTCATGAACTTGGGTTTTTTGTTTTGTTTTGTTTTTTAATTTAGATGAAGACATATATTAAATATCAGACATCAGGACTTGAAAACTTATATGAATCAATAGCTGTCTTACAAGTCTTACCTTTCGTCTTTTTCCGTTTGGATGCTGATAAAGGTTTAAGTTACTGTTTTAGATGGGGGTTATACATTCTCACTCAGGTATGCTGTGCCAGCCTACAGGTTGTGAATGTGTTTTTATTCTGGATTATTTTAGAAAACAAAACCCACAGATTTCGTATTGTGACAGAATAAGTCCACAAGTGTGCACATCTGTGCATCATAGCTCGTCTTTAAAAAATAGTCTCTGAATTCCATTTTTTTCCATATGTGTAGCTGAACTTCTGATGTGCCAAACTTTTCATAACTCTTGAATCTTAACATTTAAAAAACAAAAAGTCTTAAAGGAGACACTGTAAAGTCTTAGACAATCCTTTGGCATCTAAAAAAAAGTATATATAAAACTTAATTTTTTCCAGAATATGGTAAAGTACTCAGGAATCTGGAGACAGGATATTCTTAAGTAGTGAACATGGTTGCCATAGTGCATGTGCCCAATTGCTTTTGCCTCTTGATGTGCCATTAGTGTGAAATTTTAAGTAAGCACAAAAGAGCGATCACCAGCTATGGACAGGCCTGTCTTAGCAGTGTGAGGCCACCTCTGATTACATTCTCTACCCCTTTTCTTTTAACCCTTGCATTCAGTCTTAACACATTTTCTCTTAAATAATTTATTCATTCCAGAATGTCAAGGGTCCAAATACTTAATATTTATTTTTAAAAGTACTGTTGGTGGCATTACACTTAAAATTCCTTATTGATACTTTAAAGAGCCCTTCTTTCTCTTCCCCTAAATCACACAGGCATATGAAAATAAAAGTGCACCTGCTACTAAAATGAATATGACATTTATGAATGAGAAATTCAGTTATTCCTGTAACACTGTATGTTCCAGGAGCACTTGGAAACACTCTATGTAATGCAAAATAAAGTGAGTACTTTTATACATACAGTACAAAGATACCCCCCCCCAAAAAAAGTTTATATTTACAAACCTCTATAGTTAGCAAAGACAGATGTAAAATTCCAATTGCATGTAGGGTCCACCATGATGAATTTTTAGGGCCTGTGGAATCCTGCAGTGAATCATGTTCCTGGTGTCCCCTGAAGGAACTCTTTGCTATGTGAAGCATTTATGCAGTGATTTATGTGTGAGACTCGTAGTGGTGGAGGGAAGGCCACACAAATATCTGACTTGCAAAGCTGGGAAAATGGCGCATCAAAAAATTTATTGAATATTAGTCATGTGGGAATATGAGCCAGATCTTAGTAAGTGCTTGCCAAGTGCTTTGGGATCTTTGGATATAAGGTCCTATAGAAACTAAAAATTTTATTTGTACTACCACTAGAAACAGTGCAATCACTAGAGGAAATTCTGGGAAATATACAAGAGAGAAATATTCAAAGACTGCAAATTTATTAAATTGTCAGAGACAGAGAAGAAATCGCCTTTACTTTTTCCCCTCACACTCCACTCTGTTCACAAATACATCACTGTGTATCCATGCAGATCCAATGGGCCTGAGGAATACATGCGCTGAAGCTCCTCGACTCCCTCAGCTTTTACTTTGAATTGGATACGTTCAGCACATTGGTGATAAATTCAGACTCAGGCTGAGAGGTATGAGTGGGCCTAGAGCAGCTCCTCTTGGAGTCTGGGAATCTTCCCACAATGCTGAACAGGCTTTGTCTAGGCCCCGGACAATGAAAGACGAACAGCGTTAGTGCTGGCTGTCCTCCTGCTGTCGTCTGGTCCTGCAGAAATTCACGTGAGGTGCAGTGACGAGCTGCTGTATCGGGAGCAGTCGCTCCCCTCGTAGCCCCACTGACACCTATTGGAGCAGAGACAGCCACTGTCGCTACTGTAGGAATCACACTTAAACGTGCAAGAACAACCCCCAAGACAAAGAATATTGTTCAATTTACAGGACAATTTATAAAGATAATGGCATAGAAACACAATGGTCAAATTTCTCTGACCATTTTGTAATTTGGAACAAAATGCTATATTTTTAATATTTATTTAAATGTGTTCTGAGTCCATGTCTAATAAGCAATAAACTGGTCTAGCCAAGACTTTAAAGGCATATGCTGTGTCATTAGCTGGTGAGCGCCCTCTTTAAGCTGGCTAAGGTACTGATAGAAAGTGGTTTTTGTTCTTATAATTGCTTGGGAATTTGAACTGGTTTTAATACATTCAGCTCAGCTTGGGGGGAGGATACCATTATTTCCTAAAATAACGACTATTTATTAAGGTCTTACATAATTCTCCTGTCAGAAGTATCTCTCCCTCCCCCCATGTCACTTTCTTTCTCTTGCTCTTTTTTTCTGGTTTTGTTGCATAGGTAGAATGCTGTATTGCTAGCATTGTATTTTACGTAATTATTTTTTTTTTGCACAAAGGCAAACATTTAGATTAGTTGGTTAATTTTTTTAAATTTTATGACCATGCCAAAATAATATTCTGCAGGCTTGTGGAGAACAAAGGACTGTTCTTTAGGACTGAAACTTGATTTTGCTTGTAGTACAAAAAAACACACACTCACAGATGTTGTTTCGTAAGTGTTATAAGCACTGGATATAAATGGTATTTTTTATCACTTCTGACTAATGTGAAACTGTTGTACGAAAACTACATGAACAAAAGTCATCTGTTTTCGACTCGTGTGGGCCTGCCTCACAGTTGCCGGATTTGAGTCATTTTTATGTCTTGTTATTTCATTTATTTATGCAAAATACATGTATGTATGAACACTTTGTTTTAGCTCCAGCCCTGCCTCAGTGCTGATGCTCTGTATGTTGAAGCCACATTCGTGAAAATGACTGGCTGTTCAGGAATTGCCAGCTGGTAAAAATTGCATTTATTGGCTGGGGGAATGGGAGGAACATATTTGAATCTGAATTGTGCATATGAGCATTTTATTCTATTTATTAGCCGACATCGGCTCTAAAATGTCAGTAGAAATCAAGGAAGGACAATCATTATGATAAAAAACAACGTTTTTACTTTATTAATCGGAGCTCAAAACAAAGTTTTTGATGAATTTACCATCTCATTTTAGAATTTTTTTAAATTGTGTAAATATAACATAGGAAATAGAATTTTATTTTTTGTTCATGGATACTTAGTGAAGTATAAGTTATGTATTTACTTTTGTTCTATATCAGTGTATGTTGGTCCATATTAAATGCTGACAAGTCACTGTACCTCATGTAGATGCTGAATTTACACTCGCAGTGTGAGCGCAGTATTGTGGACCTGTAGCTGGGACAACAAGATGCCTCACTTGTGCTCTCACTGATTTGTAATAGCATATTCCACAAACACGGAATACTTTCTTCTTTTTTAGAATGTTGATACATTAAAAATACCAAATTTCTGATACATTTGATAGGACACACAGTCTTCTGAATCCAAGTGAAACTGATGAGATATTTTACTTCTTAACAAGAATGGCATTTGGAAGTCAAAAGCATATCCCAGGAAAGATTATCATGACTTAGATGGCCCCTGCGATGCAGTCAAGACTTTATCATATCAAACTTTTATTCTCTACATTCATTATATCACGTTATTACCATATTATAATACCAGGGGAAATTGTTCACACAATACACAGAGGACTTTTTTTAAGCATTATGTTTGAGCCCCCCGTAATAACTCGGACTGAAAAAAATAACAACTCCATTCAGGTAATGCACAAATAGAGTAATACTATTTTCTCTGAACAGACAGTTTATTTAATTAACAGATACAATATATTTTCTTTCTGGAAATGATAAAATACTTATTTTCAAGAGAAGAACACTCCTAAACCAGTCTGATACCAGCTAGAATAGTTCACATCATATTTCATAAAAATGGAAGAGAAAAGTCTTAAAGGAAACAGAACTGCTTTCCAGGGTTCAGGTTTACGTGGAGAAATGACTCTGCTGAAGTGGCCCAGTTCTCGTCTGCCTCTGTATTTGGGCATCACCAGTTAGCATGCGAAACTGCCTGCTGAGAATCCGTGGGACTGCAGTGTGCTCCTGAGTCAGGGTACTCGGGTGCAGCATGAGGCAGGGGGAGGGCAAAAGATGGGATTGCTCTGGGATGGGAATGCAAAACAAGCAGCAGCATTAATCACGATAAATACGACACCCCATGCAAAGCGTGCAGCAGTCAGCTGTGGGCAGGCCCTGCTTTG
The DNA here is from genome assembly GCF_000703405.1 of Apaloderma vittatum. NCBI lineage: Eukaryota > Metazoa > Chordata > Aves > Trogoniformes > Trogonidae > Apaloderma > Apaloderma vittatum. The sequence continues at coordinate 5,720 of NW_009700525.1, read as the reverse complement.
AGTCCAGACACAACCACCTCCCAATGCAATCCAGAACACAGTCCTCTCTCCGGGTTGGCTTTCTGGTTTTGTTCCTTGGTCATATCAAAGGCATGGCATTTCAAAATCATCTCCTAGCAAAACATACTACGAGATTAACACCCCCATCCTCCCCCAGCAAAACACTTACCTACCCGCTGAATATTAAGCATGTTGGTACTTCCACGGTGGTCATGAAGACCAGTAAAGCGTTGGCGTTAAATGGGGCAAACTTTGCTGAGCCGGGGCCACAGTGCGAACAACTGCACTGGAGATGCAGCCAGCAGAATGTATGATAAAGTTCTTCAAGGTTTTATGACAAGTTAATGAATGGGCTTGGACCCGTGGTGTTTTGCATGCTTTTTTGAGATTCAAGTTGGCACTTAAGCATGTTCTTTTAAAAGAATAATACTATATGGCCTCATTTGATTTTTTACGAAACACTTACTCTTTTTCCTTTAAACTAAACTTCCCCCAAACCTTTTTTTTTTTATAACCCATTAATATCTGTGATTTTTCTGAGATCAAGCTACATTTCTGATATACTGTAATGTCCTGCTACAGAAGGAAAAAAATGTATATGCAAACATATTTCATTTTAATCCATCACCCTTTTTAAACTACCAGATTTGTTGGAAATGGTGACAAAGAAGTATTCTGAGATTTCACACACTGGGTAAAAAGGGGAGGGGGGGTGTGAACTGGGCTAAAGGAAAACTTATCAAATTGGTATTTATGGCAATATGAAAGCTATAAAGCAACTTAGTGACATGGCTTGCTTTGTAATTTCCGCTTTCTAAAAACCACAAGTGAGGTCCTTGGTGCTCTTGGAGTATGGGGAATGTGCAAATATTTAACTGTTTGTATGCTGCACATTGCAGACCTGCTAGTGTGCATTCTCCGTTTGTCTTCCTTTGTCATTTGTGTTTTGCTTTCTAGAAAGCAAAGTTTTTTTTCTTGTACCCTTCTTCAGCTTGTAGCAAACTAGAATGCTTAGCATTTATGTTCATTCATTATTGTATTTCCCATGTAAAAATTTTTTTATTACATTAAGACAAGCTTATAAGCTGTTACTACATAACTTATCTTACTGTAACTCTTATTTCCTGACATTGTAATTTGTTTGTGATGTATATTGTGAGATTGTACTCTATGTTAATTTAATCAGCACAATTCACTGACATGCTGGACTGACATGCTAGCTGCTGTTTCAAATTGTAAAGTTTGTGTAGAGCTTTTGGGACAACTGAGACTCTCTTGTCAAGGTACTATGCTTTGATTCCTATAGCAACACTGTGGGTACAGCTCTTAAAGGTGAGGGCTGCTCATTGGACACCCACTGGCTAACTTAATGGGCAGGTTTTCTTTGTAGAAATTCTATATACAGTGCAGGTACCTACCTGGGCCCATGGCCGGTAATTATTTGGGCGTTTAGAGGAAAAACTAGTGTCTATTGCTGCTTTGAATATGTTTTAAAGTCTGAAAATGTAAATAGTTTATCAAAAGAATCTTGTACAGTCCAGTGTAAAGTTTTTAAATGAACTTAAAGGTTGCCATCACATCTCACACTCTCCTCTTGATACAATAAAAAAAAAAGAAAAAAGTTTGCTAAGGATACTGATATAAAAAAAAAATCTGTTCTCAATTTAAAAATGAGAATAGTTATTCTTAGCTCTGCTTCATTGCATAAACAGACTTCTTGGATTTTGTTGTGCAGTATTGACGTGAGGTAAATTAAATATTAAATAATCTTTCAGTGGTACTTTTAAGAGTCTTCTCCTCCTCTGCCTCAGTTATTAATGGAAAAGACAAAATTGAAAGACACTGTCCATATACAGTATGTTCTGGTGTACATTGGCACCTTACCTACATGTTTTGGGTGGGGGGGATTTTCTTCTTTTTTTTTTTTTTTTTGCACAAGGTGCTTTCCTGATATGTTAAACATGTCATCCTTGGGTGATACAGTATATGCCATGATAGGGGTTTAGACCCCTCAGGGGAGTGTCTATAAGACTGCCTATTTATGCTCATTTACCTCAAGACTGTCCTCTCTACCCTTAATCTATTCACCATCACTCCATCTTTTGTACTGCTGTTGACACTTACAAATTAAAGATAAATTTTGTTTTATGAGATGTGCGTGTGACTTCTTCTATGCATCCTTTATTATTGCTTTGAAGTTAGCATTAAAGATTGACCATGATGTGTTGATGGACAGCAAAATGCAACTGGGCCCCTTCAGCTGGCCTCCTTTAAATTTAGCTAGTGAATCTTAGAGCTCTTAGGTTTTCCCCATGCATTTCCATTCTACAAAGGCATTTATCAGGCTCTGAAGTCCATTAACGCTATACGCTGCAAAACGTACGTGCATGATAAGCAAGCTAATTTGATAATACTTACTGGGTACTGTCAATTTTGTAAGCAGAGAATGCTGTTGGTAGCAACATAATCTCAGAAGGATTTTTACTAAGTAGGAATGAGACAAAATGGTTCTCATGTTTCTTCTTTCTTTGCCTTTCTCTTTTCCACCGCATATAACGTTAAAAAACTAACCAAAGTTGACAACAAAAAACCTATAGTTGTCATATTGCCATGTCTGTAAACTGCTGCCATTTGTGTATTATGATTGGCTCTTGGCTTAGTAATTAGTCATGGTTCTCTTAGGAGAGGAATAAATTACATTAAAGTGTACGGTACTATAATGTAACAGAACATTTTGATTGTGCATTACATCAGATTTCAGCCTAGTTTCAGTTATTGCACAAACCACCCTGAAACATCTAAGTGGGAAAGAATCCTTACTTCCCTGGAGAGCATCATACGTGAAATTATTAAAAATGACATACGGCATTATGAACCAATGTGATTAAATATTTCAGGGTCAAAATTAGATGTAATGAAGTTGCTGACCAACATATTATAAATGGAAAAATACATTAATATTGACTTGTGCAATTTAAGCTTTGGTTTCTGGTAAGCAATCAACTGGTTGTTCAGTTGAACTGCAACGCTGGAGTGGATTTGAGGGAAGGCAGCAAAAAACCCCGTATTTCTGCTACTGAATCTACAACAGTTTGACCAAATCTGGCAACGGCCATACAATAAATTTGTAAAACAGAATTAAGCTGTAGATCATAGGCAGTCCAGCTTAAGCTAAAGGCATCTGGAGATGAAGCACCATGTCATTGGGACTGAATTTTGCTTTCATACAATGCATCTGAAATGGGGCCCAATGCTCTGCTTCTGTATTTTCATATTGCATATAAAAGTGCAGTGTGTATTTTCATACTGGTCTGTCTCCCCACTGGTTACTCGCACGGGGATTTTCCTGTGGCAATTAATTGCTACCGCAGTAGCCGAACAGCAACGGCTCACATGGGACGGGAGCAAGGGGGGAGAGGAAAGGACGAAAAATAGTAGTTGATTTATTTCCTTAATATCTGGTGTACAAAAGAAAATATGATCTCCACGTTGTGTCTCTGAGCAGTTAATGACCAGCTCGGTTAAGGGCCTTCAAATACTGTGATTGGTCATTAACTGCCAGGAAGTGTCCTTCATGTCATCTATTATTGGTTAATTGTATCAAGGCCCACTACAGTGGAGGACTCTTAAATCTGCGCATTAATTGGTATCTGACTCTTAGTAGTTCTAATAATATCAAGGCTGTTGCAGGTTAGCATTTGGGTTCTTAACGTGACAGTGCATAACAAATTTCTTCAGAGCTGTTCTGCTTTATATTAATGCCTATTGGGTGACTGACACAGTAAAACGTAATTGCCCTGTAGAAATCACCGTGGTCAGTTGTATTAGAACTACTTAGGGACACTTTAATTTACTTTGACACCACAGACTTTAAAAGCTTCTATACTTGTATTAAAACCTACTTAGAGGTCTCGTTGCTGTTGTAACTTGTGAGCAAAGGTTTTCTTTGTAAGAAAAATGGTAATTACTAGAGCTTTAAATAATTCTCCTCAAATAATGAAATTACAAAAGAAAGCCATGTTGATTGTTTGGGTATTTTTTTTGGCCACTTTTCTGGTTAATTAGCTACTAGCAGGATGTATGAAAAAAACAAATAATAATTTAAAATTAGGTTTCAAAAATGGGATGTAAGCTCAAAACCTGTAAACGTGAAGTACAAAAACCCTGACTCTTGCATTACTTCCACAACATCCACCTTTAATTTTATGAATGAGGTACCTCACACTTCAGACACAGGACTAAGCTCCTTTTTATGTTAGGCCACACAGGATTATATTCAGAAATCAGGAAAAATAAATAGTGTGCTATGACTCACAGCCATGCCGTGGGACCCTAGCCTGTAAGACACTACAATCAGCAATTGGAAAGGGATCTCTGCCACCGAGGCCCCATGACGGCTAATAATGTCTTTATAGTTATTGTGTGTTCACAGCTAATTAGTCACAAATAACCTACTGAATTGAAAACACTGTAACTGTCCTACCGGGCTAGATTACTAGTCCACCTAGCCTGGAAGTTTTATGTTCAAGTGGCTACAGGAGATAGTAGCTAACAAGAGCATCTAAGGCTGGCTAACATCTGTGGCTCGGGCTCACACTCCTCAGCACCTACAGTCATTGTGTCGGGCTGCTAATGGCTGCAGCCCTTTCCTCGTCAGGAGCACAAGGTGGTATTTTTGGTGGACAAAGTGATTGGGGGCAAATTAGCAATTAAGTTTGCAGCCTGATCTTTCAATCAACAGCCTTGATAAGGAGTTTTGCAACAGCCCTATTTATTCTTTTTAATGGAAGAAAATCAGAGAATCAAAACAGTCTACCTGTGTACGACGGAAATGCCAGGTCCATCATACAATCCAAGTATGCTATATTTTCATTTTTTCAATTATTTTTTTTTTCAGGATCTGGTTAAAACTTAACAGACTTAATTCGGAAAATCTGGAGATCATCCTTTTGAACGATCACATTACTCAATCACAATGAAATATATTTTATTCAAACTTCAGGAAATCCATGCTTGATGTTAGACCTGGTTAATTCCACAAGAATAGCTGCAGCTGCTGGAAAACCAGAGGGTAAGTGTGGGAGAGGGAAAAAGAAATCCCTCAAAACCCACCCACCCCGAAAGAACTGCAAGTCTTTTGCCACATGTTGAGAGATCACGCAGGAAAAAAGGCTTCAGGTATAAAATACCTGTTTGGAGGTGTGCGACTGTGGCGACTGGTAAGTTTTTCTACTTTTGACAACTATGATATGGGTTGAAAGAAAAAGTGGGGGGAGTCTGTGTACACGATCTTACCTGTATAGCATCTCCTGTGGACAGAGCCTGCAAAATCCACCTAAGCACTGCTTTGATTTTTCCATGACTCCAACTACAGGAGAGAAACACTAGCTATCCTAGAAGCTTTTGCGTATTTTTAAGAAAAGAAAAAAAAGGACTTATCGCAAGGAAAATGGGTAAGTATGAATATTCAGATTATGCTATTTCACTGAGCTGCAGTAATCTGCTGAGAATGTCGCTGCTGCGCTTCTCCCATGCAGACATGCATGCATGTGTAGGAGTTGATGGAAGATTAATGGCTCTTTTATCACATGGTGAATTGCTTAATGATCGTTGGCTGTACCCGAAATTTAACAGTTATTTCAGGCGCGCCTCTACAAACGACATTATTAGGAGCAGGTTAATCCAGCTCTTGGAAACCCCCAGCCCCTCCTGCGGCCACA
>NW_009700524.1:0-7617 GCF_000703405.1 Apaloderma vittatum | reverse complement strand
CTTTTCCCCTGTCTTCTAAACCAAGACAAAGACATACATAAATTTTAAGACATACATAAATGAATTAAATTTCAAGATGTCTACAAACATAGTTCTAAGCTCCATACTTTTTTTGAAAACTTTGTCTCTTTTCCTCTACCCCAACTTACGTTACTATGGAGCAGAATGAGAATCAATCTTTTCATGCAATATATTTTTACTTGGGCTACTTCAAATGCAACAACTAACAACCAATAGCAGTACCATAACCTCCAAGCATATAATCAGTATCGGGTGATGAGAACTGAGTACTTAATTCAGTGTTATTGGATATGGAAAGCAAGGATAATTTCTAACATACGGTGGGAAGAGAATGGAATTATACCTTTAGTGGTGTGTAGTGTGACTATTGACAAATAAGTACTTCGTATCACTCCATCACTCTAACTAAAATATTATGAAGGCCTATTTGTGCTCAACAGCTGAGTTAAAAGACTGAAACATAGAGCACAGTTTGAGCAAGCTTAGACCAACAGTAACCTTGCAACAGACAATAAGGCAGGCTTTTCTTAATTCTCTACTACGGGCTTCAATAAAAGTGACATTAAACTTTACTCAAAAGCCGAATCTGACTGATAAAGATATTTTTTATTAAATCTTTTCATAACGATTTCAAAAGGCACTTGATATATCTGTCATATATATGAACTAAATTATATGTTTTGCACAGCACATTTACCATAAGCATTTTAGGCCCAGTTAATCATCCTCAAGACAGAATGGTACCTTTTCAGGAACTGTTGATGGAACTACTGAAAACCAAGCAAATATGGCTTAACACAGAGTTTATCTAGCAGAAAACTAAGGAAATTCCGTAATTATGGCCGTTTGTTCAAAATTATTTTGTCTCTTGAAGCATATGTACTCTTTGGTTCTAGAGTCACACACCATGTTCCCCACTAGCAGTCTTAATTCTGGCTTTTCTGTCTTTTGAGTATGAGTTGTCCATACCACTAACAACCTTTTAATAGGTTTGTGAGGTAAATATATAAACCACAGGAATAGCTTGCAAAACACAAAATAATGCAGGTTAAATAAATAACCTAAACCATAGCATGCTTCCAGATTCTAAATGACAACAGATTGTATAAAATCCCATTTATGGTGAATCTGAAAGGGTTTACAAATCTGGCTTGTGCCTTTTCACCACCATTCTTAGTCAAATAACTCCAGTTGCCGTATTGCCAAGGTAATGTTATGCACATACCTATATGTAAATAACTGAATAAACACAGGAAAAGTCTTTCTCGATCCTCCCTTCTTTCCATTAAAATAGTGGTTTAATGCCATTAATCATACAATCTAGTCACCTGAAATGAGGTCCTAAGCCTTTTCTTAAGCTTTGCTGCCAGAAAAGATATTTAAATACATAGCTGGACTCATAAATAGCAGTCTGACAACTCTGAAATGTTACCACATCTTCAGCTTCAAAGGATGGCTGGAATATTTAAATTACTTTCTACTGGAATCTACCATCTAAAAATGCAAACTTTCATATAATTGATCACAATCACTTACTATGAATTCTAACAAAACCAAAATACAATAGGTTTTGCGTTTATGCACATGGCAACTGCTTGATGTTAAAAATATTTGATTAACCAGAGTAGTCCCTTCCCATCATCTAGTATCTTCATGTTACTCACTTCAGACGAATCGTGTTACTCACTTCACTTTATTTTCAACTTTCTCAGGGTCAGCCCCAACATGTCACATTTCATCCTTCCTTACCAGAGCTCTGTTGAAAACCATGGAGACACATTTCATTTTCCCACCATTTTCACAAGTATTTGCCCTGTTTCCATACCCTGGGATTCAAAAATACCTCAGGGGATTTTTGATCAGAGGAAATATTGTTGTAGGCTTGACTTCTTCACCTTTTTCATTGCTGTCACATAGGAAAATAACCACGTTCCATGCTGAAATTAATCAAACTCAGCAATCTTTTGACAGTAGTGCTCTAGCTCCTTCTTTCACTGCTTCATCAATCACAAATAAATCATGATGGCTAGTGAGGCACCGGAGGATTGACATGGCAGTGTGTCAATATCTGCAGCTGAAGTATTGTTGTTGCTAGGTAAATTATTAACAGAGGGAATTGTTGACTGAACAGTAATTCACTAAAAGTCTGGAGCTATTATGGCACATTACTTTCAAAGCTCATTAGCTTCAGAAGACTATAACAACAATTTAACCATAGTATGGATGTAACATTTGGGCTGGGCTATCCATACCCATGCCCAGGTCAAGACCGTATTCAGGGTGTGGAGCTTTCAGCTGTCTCTCGGCACGCAGCGAGGGAACCATCACCCAGTAGACAAGTTGCTAATGCAGTTTCCCAGGGGACCTACGGCCCAAGGGCAGGTCACACTTTTTAATCAAAGACTTAGAAAAAAAGCAAAGTAATTGCAGACTCCATTTCCAGTGGTCACAAAAACTGATAAAAGGCCAAATAGGAGAACAGGTCCTTAACTCCATGTAATTTTAATGCCTGAAATCTAGTCACAGACCGGGCATTTAATAAAACTAAATGTAAAGTCACACAGTGTCAAAGTGATGACTGATGACTGATCTCCTCTGTGCCCATTAGCATCCTGATGTGATCACGTACTATCATTTTTGGGTTAAAAACAGCAGCCAGTATTGAGCCATAAGTATTTATAGAGTTATGGAAGGTATGACTGACAGAAGACAGGTATTTTAAGTCCTATAGATTTACTGAGTGGAAAGGCTTTGTGCACAATTGGAATGTAAGCCTACTCACCTATAAAGAGCTCAAGCAGTGATTTATTTGGGGGTGGTCATTAACAGGTCATGCTAAGGTCATGCTGCGAGACATCAGTACCTGGCTAATCATTTAGGTTTTGAAATGATTAGTTATTCAAAGCAAGGCTGATTCTGTATAGTTTCCCTATGGTTTTGATTTCCTTAACCTGTTCATGCTGGGAGTGTACAAGAGTCCTTTATCAAGTGGCCAAGTCACACTATTCGCTAGACACAAGGTAGAAAAGAATAATTTGGCCTTGGAGTAAGCCAAGATTGTATGGTTGTCCTATTTTCAATAACTGTAATTGAATCATCTATCAGGGATTTCATGAATGAATATTTGAATTTGCTCTTGCCTTAGCATGACTGAAGTTAAGGCCATTTCTATGGTATCTGCGGAATACCCACTGAATACTCAGACATTCAATTTCCTGGACTGTGATGATACATACTTTGCAGTGCCTGACACCATAAAATGTGACTTCAGCATTTCCATCTAGGTTTATGGGTTGATTCAAGAGTTAGCTATGCAAGGAAATGCATTTTCACATTTTACAAGGTATCTGTATAAGAAGAAAAATCTTCCTGTGACATTCACCAATTAATTGAGCCTTTGCTTCTAGTGCAGTAATAGAGAATATTTCTGTTCCTCCTGGGAAGCAAGTAATAGTACATCTAAACCCAAAGAACATACTTGCGTGATATGTAGAGAAATATGGTTTGGATACTGAAAATTGAGCAAGAGTTCTGAAAGCTAACGAGAAGTATTAACTTTTGAAAAACTTGGCTTGTTTTGATAGAATGTTGGGTATCAATACATTTTAACTAAACCCAGCAAAGGCTTATGGGTGACTTGATTATACTGTGTAAGTACTCGCATGCGCAGCACTAGCATAATAGAGAGCTTGTCACCCGACAAATATATGAGAAGATCAAATAGCTGGAAGCTGAAGTGAGGCAATTTAAACTGGTAATAAAATTATATTGTTGTTTTAAATAAGGAATTATTAATGAAGGAATGCTTGCAGATGTTGTGTTATGATATGACCTATCACCATCAACTTTCAGTTAAAGCTTCAGTGGTTTTTTGGGAAAGGCACTGTAGTCAAACAGAAATTTGTTTCTTTAGTCATACAGCCTGTGCTGAAGAACTCAACATAAATAACCACACATTGATTCACTCTAGCTTGATAATCTAAGCGTCTATAATATAAACAGTTGTTTTTTCTCAGTAAACAGGAAAAAGTATTTTTTCTCCTGTGTAGAAAACACAAATCCCAAATCTTACAACACATCACTAAAAAGCAAGTGTTTCTACTCTTGAATCTTAATGCTTGTTGTAGAATACAATCTGCAGATGCTTTAATTTCTGATTGTTTGTTGGGGAGAATGAAATTGTTTCTGTTCCTGCAGAGTATCTAGGGCTTAGCTAAGAAAACTGTCATTTCTTCTTATCAGAAAACAGAAGTCCGTTGTGGACAACCCTGCTCTGTATCCATTCCATCAGGCTTTGTTTCTCTGCTCCACTACCTTGATTTTAATGAAAACTGTCCTTGTGCTTCGGCTCACTCTGAATTAGCTATTCTTCATCCAGTCAGATTGATTGACTTTTTTATCTCATGACTGCCCAAGTATGGAACAAACTTCTTTCACAATCATCTATAATACTTACAAATTGTGTTCTGTTTTATTTCCATTTATTCTTCTAAACACTGAAGCACAAGAGACTGAGAGCTTCAAACTTTACCATCATCTTATTTAAGAAAACTTCACTGAATACCAAGGTTGTTCCCTCATAGTCAAGACCTCACTTTTTCATCTTATTGCTTCAATTTCTTATTTAAAGCAGGACCCTCTTTAAGTTGATGAAACATTGCTCTGTTTTATTGTTTGGGTTTTTTTCACTGCATGTTATTCTTGGGGGGAAGGTGCTCTGCAGTCACTAAATAAGATGAAGTGGACTATTTTATTTTGCTTAATTTAAGCAAATTCACATTTTTTTTCTTCACAGATTATTTGGAAACCTGTTGAAATGTTATGGCTATATTCTGTATTTAAAAATTTTGCAAAAGATTACAGGGATCTGATTTGTAGTAATATTACAACTAGAGTTTTGTTCTGTTATTAAGAACTATCTCCATGTTTTATATTTCGTATTATGAGTGGATAGAGTATAATCCATAAAATGTTTAAGAATGAGGACCAGAAATTTTATTGTAAATTCACCTCTCCCAATTAGAGTTAATAGACTTGATTTTCTAGTTCTTTTGTCTTTGGTTATTTCCGTTACTGAAATCACAACAGTAGCATTTTCCACATCCTTTGATCGAAATGTACTTTTACTCAACAACTCTCTGGAGACACAGGACTGGAGGGAACCTGAAGATGTCATTAAGTCTATTATTGCTTTGCTCCAGAAAGAATAATTATGCTAGCATCATTTCTCACAGATATTTCACTAGATGGTTCTTAAGGACTTTAAAACATGGAGATTCCACCAATTCTCTAGGCAGTTTATTCCAGTGCTTCACTTTTCTACCAATTAAGCTGCAGTTTACACCCATTATTTCTAGGCATAGAACAGGAAGAATGAATTATTCCATCTCTTTGCAACCAGCTTTTATGTATTTGAAGATTGTTTTGTTCCTTCAGTCCTCTCCCTTCTGTGTTAAGTAACCCAATTTTTCTTCTTCATTTTTCATAGGTCACATTTTTAGACTCTCGAATATTCTCATTTTTCTCTACTATATTTTCTCCAGCTGGTCCACATGTAATTGGAAAATTGCTCTGAGTGAAGCCTTTAAATGTTGAATCAATGGAAAGAATTCCTTCATGTCTTGAACTTGGGGCTGTAAATTCCATTTGATCTTAGAGAGGTCTGGGTTTTTTTTCATCAATATGACATTGTTGAATCATGTTGAACTAGCCCACTGTATGGCCATTTTAACCCCTACATCCTTTCCTGCAGAATTGTTCTTTAAATTACTTGTAACCATCCCGTCCACAAAATAGACAACTCCTCCTTAACACACAGGTCCCCGTTGCATACTATTTGATTATTTTCAGATTTTATCTCCAATTTGCCAGGATCACTTTGTTATACCATTCTCAATATACTCATGCCCACCTTGGCTCCATCTGCAAATTTAATAACCATACTCTCTACTCCATCATCCCAGTTATTAATGAAAGTATTGAACAATGTATGGGGTAGAAAGAGATGCTACTCTATGAATACTTCTACTTTGACAGTAACTTATCAATGAATACTCTTTCAGTGTTGTTTTCAAACCAGTTCTGGACTTAGATTCACTCAAGTCATGATGTTTCTTCAGCTAGAAAATAGCTATGCTACTTATCACTGGAGAATGCCAAAAGTCCTTCTAAAATCAAGGCACAGTATGTCTGTGGTCCACACACTGTTTTCCTGACGCTGAAGGAAGAAAATATTATATATACAATTAGTGAAAAGCAAAATGCAAAGCCTGACAGGGTGAAATCTTTGCAATAGATTGTGATCACAGTATCACAGTATCGCAGTATGCTAGGGATTGGAAGGGACCTCAAAGATCATCTAATCCAATCCCCCTGCCAGAGCAGGAACACCTAGATGATGTTACACTGGAAGGCGTCCAGGTGGGTTTTGAATGTCTCCAAAGAAGGAGACTCCACACCCTGCCCGGGCAGCCTGTGCCAGGGCTCTGTCACCCTCACTGAGAAGAAGTTTCTTCTCAAATTTAAGTGGAACCTCTTGTGTTCCAGCTTGATTCCATTACCCCTTGTCCTATCATTGTTTGCCACCAAGAAGATGATTCTATTCCCACAGAAGAGTTGCCTACCCTCACAGTTTGTTTTTTTATCTTCTCTAGACTGCACAGCGTCTGGGGAATCTGTAGCACCTGACATGCCTCTGTGAGTAGCAGACATGTTTGAGCTGCAAAGGCTTTAAATTCTGTTAAATGAAAAAAATATTGCAAAATGGAAAAAGAAAAATAGATTGCAAACAATGCATAGCAGAATGCTTAAAATATATTTAAAAAAAAGAAAGAGCGGGAGCCTAAGGATTACAGAAGACTTTCTCGGTGGCAAGACTGGATCCAGTAAGAAATTATCTCTGAAACCTGTTTTGAACAAGGGAAATTATAACAATGGTATAGGCTCATTGCTTGATAGAGATGGTAGATTTATTCGCAATAATGCAGAAGTGCTTATGAAACATTTCCATGCTGTATTTGAAACAAAGAGAGAGCAGAGAAGGATGATTCTTGCAAAATGAAGTATTTTTAAGAGTATTAATGAAAAAGGACATTCAACAGGTACTGCATTTTAAATGAATAAGCTGGGAAAACTTTCCTAAAAACACAGTTCGAGGAGCGTTTATTAAATCCTAGGCTACCTCAGAAATTCCAGAAGACCCAAAGAATGAAAACGTCATGCCAAGAGTCCGAGTGGGATGAGCAGGATAAACGCGGAGAGGAAGATCTACTAGAGAGGCAACATATGGCTTTAATAGATAAAATTTCATGGTGTAACAGATTTGCAACAGATTTATCAAAATTACTTTAAAAATGTAGAAAAATCTGAATTTTTGCCCAGTTAAAACAGATGGCAGGCACTGCAGTGTTTCCAGACACTAGCTTCAAATTTTGAAGGAGACTCAAAATGAGGTAAAACAAAAAGTAATTGAGCTGTCTGACATATTCTCTGGTAAACAAATATTCATACCAAACAACTTGTCACAGCTCCTGCAGTTATATGAGGTGCAGACCAGGATAAGTCAGGATGTAATAGTAATAATAATAATAATAATAA
>NW_009700523.1:0-2673 GCF_000703405.1 Apaloderma vittatum | reverse complement strand
CAGTACAACCTCCTTCTTTATCTTGCCTTCCTCTGGGGCTTCAGGGGACTGAGGCACCTGAAGACAGTCTTCAACAGTGTAGACAGAGGCAAAGACGGCATTGAGCTATTCTGCCTTCTTTCTATCCTCTGCCTCCAGGGTACCCACCTCATTCACCAGAGGGCCTACATTGCCTCTAGTGTTAGTTTTGTCTGCAATGTATTTGAAGAAGCCCTTTCTGTTGTCCTTGTCCTCCCTCACAAGGTTAAATTCCAAGTAGGCCTTAGCTTTTTTGATTGCCTCCCTACATTCTCTGACAGCAGTCCTACACTCCACCCAAGTGGCCAGCCCTTCCTTCCACAATTTATGTACCCTCCCCTTCCACCTGAGTCTGCTCGTCAGATCCCTGGTTAACCATGCGGGTCTCCTGGAACTCTTTCTTGATTTCCTACCTGTTGGATGCACTGATCCTGAGCATGGAAGAAGTGGTCCTTGAATACTGACCAACTCTCCTGGGCCCCTTTACCTTCCAGTTCCCTGTCCCATAGGGTTTCCTCACTTCTGCAAAATTTATCCAGTTCCCCATGGCCATACATGTATTGGGATGCTCGCCTGTCTTTTTGAAGCATCTAATAATCAAGGATAGAGCCCTAAATCGTTAAGTAAAGTAAATGCTGACAAGTAATTTCTTTCTTGTTTAAACAATATGTCCTATGAATATTTCCTCCCCTCCTCAAAAAAACCAGTTTGTGAAACACTTTACTTCACTTTAATCATCACTGCCCTACCAAGGTTCACTAATAAACACTGATGTGTTGAGATTAAGCAAGAGCACAGCCTGAAAGATCAGTATTGTATCGTGCTTTGAAAGTTAACATCTGGCTTTGATGGACTGCCGGTGAAATTCTGGTACAGTTAACAGAGGCTGCCCTGCTTCCAGTTGTGGAAAAATATTGGTTTATAGACAGCTAGCAGAAGAAGAAGAGAATAAAGTATGTTATATCTGCCTTCTTGCCACCAGTCACTAAAAAAAAAATTGGCCAAGATATGCATTCAAGTAGTTAATGGAGCACTGCTTGTAATAAGAAGAGACATAAGAGGGTTTACTAATGCTTGAAGTTAGCTACACTACTGCTAGCAAAGGAGAACTCAGAACATGCTCTCATACATCAAATCTCTGCTATGTTGTTTATGAGCAGCAATTTGAAATCAAGATTGGATTTGCAGAGGTATGTGAATTGTAAACAGTTTGCAGAAATGGCAACCAGGATTCCAGCATGCTTACTGTAGTCCTGGAAAGGTTTGTGAAGCATTATTGTTCTCTAAACTTAATTACCAGGTACAGTTAAATCCCAGACCAGATTTTTATCTTACATCATGCAAGGAAGGCTGAATTTGATCTTTTGAAGGCATGTCAGTCAGTTGCTGCGAATATCATGTGCGTAGTCAGCATCAGATATGCTCACTTATCTATTTCAATACAGCTAAAGGAATCTCTCTAATATTTTCTGTTTAACTCTGAAATGAATCCAAATAACTATGGCAAGGTCCTTGCATGGAGTTCTGTGCAGAGGACACTTCTCACTAACAAAGCTTCAGCAGGAACACAAAATAAGGGCTCTCTTGTAGTGCTTTGGAAGAAACTGAAATGGTTTTGTGCTCTACTACAGTACCAAAACTTGTAAAGTCACGAAGTTTATGATCTAGAGAGGTGACAAGAACCATCTGCACAATGTGATCACTTCCATCACAGCAAATGCAGGAGCTCAGACTTGCAGTTCATTTTAAGACTACTAAGGAAAGCTGGCCTGCTGCCAGTGAGTTTATGTCACATACGAGAAGTTCCACTTATCAGAATAGGCTGAAAACCCCCATGTTAACGTATTACCAGCCAAAGCAACCCAGGAGCAAAAATTCAGACAAAGGTCAACGTTTTCAGTGTTCAGCACCCCAAGTTTTTGCTCAACAAAAACTTGCAGCAATTTCTACACATATGAGCTGCCTAAGTAATTTAAATGGGCGTTCAGACTCTGGTTTTCAGAGTACAGCTTTGACTGAAGGCACTCTCAGCACTTCCCAGCTCTGTAAAAGACTACCCAAGTGTGCTATGGCAAGAATATTCAGTCAATAAATGGGGATTTGTAAGTTTAAAATAGCATCAGCTGAAATAGTAGGCTAGCATCATGTAAATGTTTTTGCGCTTTAAATTCTGATGTCAAGCATTCGACTGCAAACACAGCCAACATTTTTCCAAGCCACTTACATAATGCAGAGTAAGGGTGAGCAGAGACTTAACAAAGAACTGGAGAATAAGTCTGACAACTGAAAACTGTTAGGCTGAAGAAGCCCAAAGAGACACGTGAGCATCTCTGCGGTAACACCGGCTGACCAAAACCATCGCGAGGTCCGCAGTGCCGTGCAAAGCAAGCAGAAGAGATTCAAGGCTGGTCTTCCTGCTTGCAGGGACCTTGCTGCAACCTGAGTCTCTGCAAAAAGGTACAGATTCTAGAGCTCTTAAATTAGAAACAGGCTTAGGAAGCACCTAAGTGCGTGTTAAACTTACTATGAGATTATAGGCACACTTTCAAATTAAGCATGATTTTTGCGCAGTTCTACCTCTACTCTGTCCGAGATAGGTTTGCGGTTGTGTGTGTGCTGCCAGCCCCGGGTTCCGAGGCGGGGGTCGGGCGGGTC
>NW_009700522.1:0-2946 GCF_000703405.1 Apaloderma vittatum | reverse complement strand
AGCCCCGCGGCTGCAGGCGGGACGAGCAATTCGGTCCCTGCGCTTTAGTTGCTTGGGGGCGAAATTAATCATCCCAGCCAGGCCGTGAATACGTCATCCCTGGATCCGTGACCAGATAGTTGCTTGTTTTTCACCCACCTTGGTTTGCCAGCGGGGTGAGCTCGGTGTGAGTTCAGAGCTGCAGCTGGGTCAACCCCAGTCAGGAAATCCCCCCAGCTCTAGATGCTGGGCTGGGGAAGGGCAAGGAGAACAGGAAAGAGCTCCAGGAAAGGCATATTCTAACACGCTCTCGTTCGGTACTGGCCATAAACCAATTCTCCATGAGGCTGCATGTGAAATCCTGTTTGTCCTGGCATTGAACTACTGCTTTTTCTTACTGTAGAAAAAAACCTGTTCTTGATCCATCAAAATGAAAGTGAAAGCATTGAGTAGCTTAGAAATACTGAGCAGGAGTTATCAGCCTGCATTTTTCACCTGTAGAAGAAGATGAAGTTCTATTGAACCCTGCTTCTTGGTCTGTAATGTTATCCCAAGTTATTCACCCAGGCCAGCTATTGCAGGAGAAACAACAAACCGATGTCTGAGGCAGGGAGAAAGCAGTAGTTCAGAAAGCGCTAGGGTGACACGCCCTGTCCCAGGAAGCAGCGATCACACTGGGAGTGGGAGCCTTGCATGGATGATGGTGATCTCCATGTCTGAACCTGTGCCAGCATGGAGGTGAGAGGGCTGGGGAAGAGAAGAAACAGCTGTCAGGCCAAGCACGGGCTTCTTGGAACAGCAGCTAGAGCAGAACAGGTTGGAAAAGGCTTCAAGAGTTGTTTCGGTGGGAATCAACTGACCATCCTGCTTTTAATTCATGGCTAAGGCAAGTAATTTGGGCTAACTTAGCTCTCTTTATTGCAATTGCAGCCCTGTTCTCAGTTCTGGGCAGCCCTTGGATATAGAAACCAAAGTCTCTAACTGTTCCACCTTTCTGCAGAATTCAGTTCCTAAAAGACAGCCAGTGTTCCCAAGTCCCAAAGTCAAGGAGATGATGTGCCAGCACAACCAGAGACTGACTGTCTTTCTCAACAAAGGAAGAAATGTTTGTGGAGATGAAGCAGCACAGTTCACTGGAGGGAATTCCACTGGTTTCACACCAAGAGCTGAGGTATGAAACATCTGGGGGGGGGCATGAACACCTGTGTACCCAGTGACTCTCCATGACTGTTTGTTCACAAAGAATTTAGAATCAGTGAACTGAAGTAGGTTGCAGCCCTCTTGGTCTTTAGGCTCTCGTCATTGCAGTCCACGTGGCAAAGTGGTACAGAATGCTGGGAAGGGAATGCCTCTGCCTCCCACCTCAGATTGCTCTGCAGCAGGAAAAAAAATGTTTCCATTAGCCTGAAGGCACTTTGAGGGGCAGCTAACGTTTAGGTGATTGTTTGTAAGAGTATTTTGATACTTTGAAGGAGGAAAATTAAAGTGGAATGGGTGGTAGCAATGTTGTTAATGGAAAAATTTGGTTTCTAGGCTGTGTTGTCCCTATAGGCCCCAAAATATGCAGCATTGAGACCTCTGCTGGATCTAAAGTGGACATCAGATGTCCATCACTTTCTAGAACTTACCTGACTTGTAGTTGAACACTGACTACAGGACATCATAGTGAGAGCTGGAGACAGCCTTCTGCCCCCTTAGTGACTCCTTTCTCATAAAAAAAATTATATGGAATGAAATTCCAAACAAATTGTGCTGTAGAGAAACCTGCTAAGTCTTCATTCTAGCAATTCCTGTGAGTAGTGCCATCATTTAATAGTTGTACAGCTCTGTCACAAAAATATCAAACCCAAGTACCTCCTGCCTTTGTCAGTGCAAACTCTGGGGTTTTCTGCCTCTTTCCAGTACTGTCAGCGCTACTTGGCTCTGCAGAGGTGGCAGGCACTACATAAGAATCTTAGACAAAGCTTGGCATCTCAGCCTTTTTAACCTTAGTATGCATTTAATGCTATTAACAGTAACATCCTTCTTAAATACTGAATGCAGTTCCTGGAGCCTTTTCTTTTCCAATTTAATTCCTGTTTATCAAGCTCTTCTTCCCGTGACTGGAAGAAAAAGCTCCCCGGCAAGCAAATCTTGCCACTGTGCCACTTTCCTCTCAGATCCCGGCACAATGTCTCTTCTGCAGCCTGCATACCCCAGCTGGCTGAAAAAATAGCCCTTGCAGCCAACTCCCACATAGTCCGGAGGAAAAGTCTCTTACAAATTCAACCTGGAGCTGAAAGGCAAGGCAGGCTTCCTCTGGCTAGTCTGTCCTCTTCAATGAAGACATGAATGAGAATATTGGCCAGTGTCTCTGATAGAGCTGCATATGCCAGGACATGTATTAAGCACAGCCTGCATATTCCAGCTTAAGTGAAACAAAACACAGCCCTGCCTTATCTTAGTCACAGAAGCCAGCAGGAGCTCTCTCCATCTGCAAGTGCTTCTCTGGTTTTGAGCTTGAATTTCTTTCAGTGAATTTTGAGTTACTCAGTAGTGGATTTAGAGGTTTCCTGTATTTCACAAAAGCATTTCCTAACGATTAACAAGCCATCTGTTGACATGTTGAAATAAAGAATGTATTTTCTTTTTCTTGTTCCTTTGGCTGCAGTGAGTTAGTTCATTTGGGATTACAATGGCAGCACAGTAGGACTTGGTTTGTCTTTTCCTTGCGTGAAATTTTGTTGAAAGTGTGAATTGTAAAAGACGTTTGAATGAAACAAAATTAAACCCATTTTAAAAATTAAACTATGTTAATGTTTTCTTCTCTTCCCCAGCCTCAAAGACTTGGAAAACCTTGCAAGTTCAGTGTCTTCTGCGCAAAGGCTGAACTTAAAGCCCTTTCATCCCTCTACTGAGGTCGGTTTTCAGAGGAAACAAAACATTTGTGTTCACGCTGCCGGCGCCCCTCTCGGCCTCCTCTCGGCC
>NW_009700521.1:0-3630 GCF_000703405.1 Apaloderma vittatum | reverse complement strand
TCCAACCCCCAACACTCTGTGATTCTGTGAATCCCCTCCCTTGACCTCCTGGCCACGCTTCTTTCAACGCAGCCCAGGAGAGGACTGGCTTTCTGGGCTGCGAGCGCACATCGCTGGCTCATTCCCTTTTGTCACCCACCAGGATCCCAAAATCCTTCCCCACAGGCTGCTCTCCATCCGTCCATCCCCCAGCCCATATTGATTTGGGGATGGTCCCAGCCCGGATTCAAGACCTTGCACTTGCCCTCATTGAACTTTATGAAATTCACATCAGCCCACAGAACATGTAGAGTTTTTTTAATTTCATTTATTATAATATTTATTTTAATTTTGATTTGAAACCACCAAAAGCTCTTTAAGTTCCTATCGTTAACTTCCTGACTTTCCAGTTTGTTCAACGTCTCCTGGTTGACTTTACTCACCCTTACTTGGAGGCTGCTGGTTTTCTGGACGCTCCCTGGTGAAGAGCTGCCTGATGGTCTCGAAGGCATCATCCAAACTCTGCCGCTTACTGCGACCCCACAGAAAACAATTTGCGCACAGGCGTTATTTTGGTGCATTAATTAAGCAGGGGGCTCGCTTAGGAGTCGGAGGGATGTAAAAGAGTCTCTCTTAAAATAACACATCAGTGTGAGGACCTGGCTTCGTGCATGGTGCAAGCCGGGGCTGGGGGTCCCGTATGCTGTGACGTGGGCCAGCTCGAGGCCGAGGTAGCGCTGGGAAGGCTGTTTCTACCAAACACCCTCCAAATTTCATTGCAGTCAGATAAAAGAGGTTATTTGCGTGGTGTCACGAGCTCACTCGGGATTTTATAGAAGGTGCTGAAGGCTGCGCATCCCTCCGTACGCTCCTCGCTCGTTGATCTTACGGCGTGATGTCAAGGAACGTTGGGATTGCAACGCAAAAATTCCAGTGGTTTCTCTTTCTTCTCCCTGCCATGTCGGGAGTTGTAACTCTCTGGCTGAGTTTGGGAGTGGAAATTCGGGCTGCCTCATCCCTCCTGAACCCAACGCGAGACGCCAGCTTGCTTGGCAATGCACAAGAAGGAAAATATTCTCCTTATTGAACTGTAAACTCACGGATCCCCTGCTGCAGGGAGACGGGGAAGCTGCTCCCTCTCAAAAATGCATTCCCTTATTTTTCTTGTTCCGAGGCACATCCTGCATCCTGAGAAGACCAGTTTACCCAGGACGCAACCTTATTTTCACAGATGGGGATGGGTACAACATTTTCAGGGGAAATAATGATTCTCCTTTTCCCCTCTCAACCTTGCAATAATTTTAATTAGAGTATCTCCAAGAAAAACAGCCGTCCCTTTAAATCAGTTGTAAAACCAGAAGACTTAGTCTCAGCATGTAGTGTCAGCTTTAATTATCTGGGCAGTTATAGCTGTATGTTATAAAAGTCGGGCAATTAGATGCGTTCCTTAAAGCTGTGGAAAAAAAAATAAAATTTGCAAGCTATCAAGTGGAGGAAAACCAGAGTCAAACATATAACTGTTAATTGCACGAAACGTTCAGCAGAATAAACCAGCCTGTAGATCATCCTGCAAAATACAACAAAAATGGGAGTGATTAAATGCATAAATCTGTTTTCGGCGTAGATGTCGGGGATCAAGGTATTGTTGGTGAAGTCATGGTTCCCCTGGTGGAGTTTTGCTGCCGGGCTGGTAAAACCAAACACCTCCAAGCCCACCAGAGCCTTTCTGTTACCATCAAGCGTGGTGATCCCATGCCTGACACACCCCAGGGGTCTTTGGCCTCTTTTGCAGGTGCTGAAGAGTTGGCTGTAGGACCTACGTTGGTAGATATCCCTTCTGTCCCACGCACACCTGAATTTCAAGCCCTTTTTTCCCTTTTGCTTTCTCGTAGGAGCCAACTTGCACTTCGGAAGGAGCCCCCCAGCCAACAAAGTGATCAAGACCCGCTACAGGATAGTGAAGAAGAACGTGGTGTCTCCAGCCTTGTCGTCCTTCAGCAGCCCCATTCCCAACTGGAAGACGAGACGTCCCGTGACGTCCAGGTAATTCTTCCATCCCTTGCTTGAGCTGAGGGAGCTCCCACGTTGGCTCCGTGTTATTACTGTCACGTGTTCGTCGCTTAATTTCTCTTATTTGTTCAGCCGCTTGTACGTGGATTTTATTGACTTAAAGTGTAAAATCGTATTAGTAATCACGTTAGCTGGAGTCGGCGGCCAACAGCTTAGTGCAGTCCGTGGCTTCGTATTTATTCCTGGTTTGGATGAATTGTTTTCGTGAAGCACTTAAATAAGCCGTAAATAAGATGAATAAACGCAGAGGTTTACATCAGACCTAAGTAAACTCCCTGCTTGTTCTTAGAGCTAGACGTGGCCTGTTAATTAGGCGTGGTCAAGCCCTCTACTTTATAACGGTGTCGTGTGCGTTGGTGCTACAGAAGAGCTTATTTGAGTCCCCATCCCTGGAGGTTGAGTCACCTGAACGCTGAGTTGCGATCCTTGGAGGTATTAAAAATCGTGTAGATGTGGTGCTCAGGGACATGGTTTAGTGGTGGACCTGAGAGTGTTGGGTTAATGGTTGGACTCGATGACCTTGGAGGTCTTGTCCAACCTAAAAGATTCAGTGATTCTATGAAAGCCTGTTAGAGGCAGATGCCCCAAACCTACTGTGGGAGGTAGGTGCAAGAGCAAACTTACTTCTTCCCACTTTATCAAGATGGGTGGAGCATCAGCCGGGCCTTGTAGCAAATAATTTGGTGTGCCCATCTGAGGAAGGGTGTCGCCAAAGGATGTCCCGTGCCCTTGAGTCTGAGTCTTCAAAAAGGATCTGTGCTGCCGTCCGTATTTCAGCTACGAGTGTGCTGCAGTCACGTTAAGCTGGTGGAGACGTCACCAGGGAACATCTCAGAGGCCAGGATAAAGCCTGAAACTTGTGTACAAGCCGAAAGCTCTGAAAAAAGGTGCTATTAGAAGTGATGTTCTTGGTTATAACCCAGATTATGGCTGTTCTTAGCTTGAGAAGACTTGAGGGTGATGAGGCAAAGTACCAGGTAAACAGAGATTTTAACAGGTGCTTGTTTTCAAACTGTTTTTCTAAATATAAAATTAGGTCTATTGTTTTGTCTTGTTTTTTCAAGCTCTTTGTTGAGAAACTTCTCATTTTCGCCTACTGTACTAGCCTTGTTTTCAAAATACTTCTTCTCATGTGGAAACCGATGGATCTTTTGGGGCTAATGGCTGATTTCCACCCAATTTTTCTGCAGTCAATCTTACTTGAGCCACCTCCTCCTTTTTCTTCACCTTCTACTTTTGCCTTTGGTATCATCCCACCTGCACATCATGTCCTTTTGTCCAGTCCTTTCCAAAAGCAGCTGGTTTGTCTCCTCCAACTACTGCTCCATTTGTAGATGCCCCTTTCATTTACATGTCCTTGGGGCCAACTTGTTGCATCACCCTTACCCCAACCGAACCATGAGTGATGTTCCTCAGGAGTCAGGATAGGAACTGGTGCTGTTTAAAATCTTTGTGGGTGACATGGACAGTGGGGTTGAGTGCGATCTCAACAAATTTACACGTGAGAGAGTTGGGCTTCTTCAGCCTGGAAAAGAGAAGACTCAAGGAGACCTTCTAGTGGCCATCCAGGAGATGAAGGGG
>NW_009700520.1:0-6884 GCF_000703405.1 Apaloderma vittatum | reverse complement strand
GGTTCTGCCATCCAAATCTTATTCGGAGACAGAGATGAATTAAGGCGATTCTCGCAGGCTGCACACCCCAGAGAAGCGTGCCCCAGGTCTGAGCCGTTACCTGGGACCTCTCACTTGCACAAACACCCTCTTACTGCAGGGATGGGCAAGATTCTGACCCCGGAAAGAGATCTGCAATCTGCAGTACTTCACACCTCCAGGGCAAAGCTGGAGAAATGGGAATGAAGTTACTTCACCTTTTTGCTGGTTTGAAGGGATCAGAATCTGCTCCGTGTATGTTTGGTTATGATGTCTTGCTTTATCTAGTTTTACATCTTAAAGGGAGGCCAGTGTCCTCAAAATAATCTTTGACCACAGTACAAAAAACGTTTTTTTGAAATACCCAACAGCAAGTAAAATACTTAAGACAACTCAGATAAGAATTTTTTTTGCTGGCCTTTCTTTTTTAAAAAGTACTATCAAAAGATAAAAATGTGTTAGCAGTTTTACTAAACTGAAGCAAGGCCAAACTTGTATCTGTTACAACCTCCAAGAATGAGATTAAATCTTTGTCATAAAAAAAAAAGGGTACAGACAGATCAATGCTCAAGGATGATTAAGCGACTAAATCATTTAACATGAGCAGCATATGTTTCACTGACCAGCACTGGACAAAGGGAATATAAAATAAGTTTCAAGCTGAAATGCCCATAATGACACTGACATAAACCTATCTTAACTACTCAGGGTACAACAAGAAGAACACAATTCTGGTCATATGTGGCTACAGTCAAAATAGTAATGTCAAAAGCTCCTTTAAAAAAAAAAAGATCCAGGGTTAACAATCCTAAAACACAGTTATCCATGTTCCAATTGCTTTAAACGCTCCATAAATCTCCCAGTGGTATTTTGATAAATGCCTAGGCACTCCCCTCCTCTTGATGTGATTAAATAAACACTTCTGGAAATTATACTGGGTACCTACATGCCTTTTAAAATCAGTTTGCTGGAGCTGGTTGTGTGGAGAACTTGATCGGTGTAGTAGCTTTCAGTTCAGTACAAATCTCCTCCCAGAATAAATTTCTCTTTGCCAGGGCTATCCAGGTTTAAATATTACAGTTTAAATTCGGCCCAGAATTTATACCGGAAAAAAATCCTTCTGTGCTTAGGAAACAAGTTCTCTCTTCTAGCTTCATCTCTTTTGGCATCCTAACTTAACCGTGGTCAGAGTTTCCTCTAGGTCTCTAGTTGTACTGGGAATTCTCAATGATCTCTCTTAATTTTCACTTAGTAACTTTATGTATGCACCTTCAAGTCATGTCAAGAGAAGATATTTTCTCAGTCTCACTCATGTTGAGCCACGACAAGACCAATGAGGATAAAGACTGCAGTCTGCTTCCACAAAAATATTCACCTCAGCGAAGCATAAAGGTGTTCTGGATACTCCTCACCAAAATCCCACATCTGCATCGATATTGCTTTGGAAAGGACAAACCCCTGGCTCTCAAGATTTGCACCCTACAGCGGGTTCCCAGAAGAGCCAGTTCCGTAAGAAGACTCATGACCCACAACCATACATCTTCCGTCCATCTTCCAAGGGAAGATCACATTATTAATATTTAGTACAATGAATTAATTGAACGAAACCTGAAAGTGACAGGTTCGAAACAAAGGCTCAGAACACCTCTTCTTCTCGTTCTCTGACTCATCTTCAGAAAAGTCCCTCCCTGAAAGGCTCTCGGACTACATTAGATCCATGTGTCTTCTACACAAGAAAACATGGCAGGAGGTAAACCCAGAGAGTGATCTAAACTTTCCCTAGAGCTTCCATTTTCCTTTGACATGCACCACATCATAGCCAATTTCACTGTTGTCTAAGAGAAAATTGCTCCACCAAGCCTTGCAAGAAAGAGTAAAACTATGGGGGGAAATAAACAGTAAATTACGATGAGGAAAAAACAAAATTAGATGTAGAATTGCTGCGGGCTCATACACTTTTAAAACTTTATTTGACAACTATCACCGGAGAGTGATCTTTGAAGACAAGGGAAATATTGGAACATGCAGAGTTTATGTTTTGCTGTATTTCTGCAAAAGAAAATCACTTCTGATTATACGCTCTGCAGGTATCTATTTTTGAATCTATTTTCTTCTTTCTCCCCTGAATAACATGCTCTGGTAAAATAATCCCAGAAATGAAAAATGTGAGTGGTATAAATAAAGACTAAGTAACTCCTGGTTTAACATCTGTAGTACAGAATCTACAAAGCTTAAGTGAACTTGAATTACAATTTCACAGAAAAAGAAAATGGGCATTTGTTTCACAAGCCACAAAAGAAAGAACTATTCTGTCTTAGACTAAGATTAAAATGATTAGTTACATGCAGGGTTTTTTTATCATGATTTTATTTAATCATGACTATTTCTATGAGCTATTTGATTGCCTTTCTTCGACTCCACACGCTTAAGTCCAAACTTAAGAAGCAGAAGGTTGTCAGATGGATCCAAATTACAACAACTTTTGAAGGAATTCGTTTCTCCAGTTAAATATTGGTACAAAAGTCTAATATATTTCCCCAAGTTAAGTACACTTTTATTTCTGTTGAAGTACGAGTACATTGCATTACTATGGTGACCATTTCAAACCTCTGTCTACTTCCTGCAGCTCTAGGTTTTATTGTATAACACTTGATTCCTGGACACAGCTCCTGGCTGATGGCAAGCGTGACGGGCTTCGTTTCCAGACCCGGTACTAACTTTAACAATTTATTGCTTTCACACAATCGGAGAAGCATTAGAAATCCACGCTTCATTTTGTTTTTCCAAAGGCAATAGCTGACAACATCACTCCAGAAAGTTGCAAAACGCTTTTGTCCAGATTTCTAGTTTTAACCTCAGCAGTCGTATTAATATTAGGGAGGATGTGGCAGACTTGGAGGCGACAACACATTCTAGGCAAGAAAACTGTTCATTTCTGCCAAATTCAGGCAAGTTGGAATTAGCCTGACCTGAGTTTTTTACAGGAAGGAGAAACACACACGTGAGCCAGTTTATTTCCCTTCGTGTCCGTATGGCTCAGGTACCGACAGCTAATTTCTTTAAAAACATCCTGAGTACCACTGAAAATTATACTGCAGGTTTTAATGGACAATCTCTGCTCTTAAGCTGACAATTACAAGCAGGACACAGAGCTCTGCACCTGTTCTTGGGCACTTGTTTAAATAAAGATATGTTTAAAATGCTCTCATAAAGCCATGCTGAAATATTTAATTTCCTGCAAGTACTCTTTCCTCACCAGATCACTCCTGGCCAACATTAAAACCTACACGGGTTTGACCCCACACGCCTGGATGTGCATTTGGATTCTTTTTGAGCAGTTGGGGTAAACAGCAGAGCTCCACAGCAGCTAATGAACCAAAGATAACAACTGGTATTATTATGATTAACTATGTACAAAAAAAAAAAATCATTAAAAAAATAAAATATCCTCTGCTGTGGTTAGTGGAGCATATAAGAAACTGTGGATTTGCCTAAATGTGAAGCAGCAGCAACAATCCTGCAGCCAGAGAAAACCCTCTACCCTTCGAGATGTGCAAGGGGCTAAAGTGCATGGAAGGCAAAGGGTTTCCTTTAGGACAAAGCTTCACTTTCCAGGTCGAGCCTCCAGTCCTGAAATAGCTTCCCTGGGAATTGTTTCAAGTTTCTGTAACGGCAAGTTTACTGTCACTGCATTAGATGAAGCCACCAAACACAAACTGATCCACACAATTGGCTCATGATGGCTCCAGCCCATTTGGCAAGTTCGTTTGGGACCACGCTGGAGCGAACCAGAAGTTTGTCGCTTTTTCCCTTCTCAAAACACTCCAAATGGGATAAAAGACACTGTGTCTCTTGCTGAGATTTGCGAGTATGAGTTTTAATGCTTTTATGTACCGCTGCTCTCTGTTTCATCGTAAGCGCATCGCTTATCCTGAAGGTATTCAGCAGCAGGCAGGAGAGCTTAGAGAGAAAGTCAGAAGGCTAACAGTGATTTCATCCCCATCACGAAGGATTCCTTTTTTTAAGGATAAGCAGCTTATGCCGACTGCTCTGCGGTGAATCCTCTCCACTGCAGCTCTCCCAGGAGTATAACAAACCACGGTGCTCCGGCACCTGCGTGTGCGTGGGGTGCTTTGCTCTGTGGAGGCACTCGCACACGTCTGTCCCCTAAACACCCTCCCAGCTTGTGTTTACTCGCTGCACCAGCGGTTGGTCTCATTAGAAACAACTTGATGAACACAACAGAAGTGTCCTTGGTGTAATGTATTTTTTTTTTCTTGTTTGCCTCATTCTTCCTACTTCCTTTGGGATTATTCTTCCTTATGCTTTGTTCCTCTTGTCCTTTTGTCGATTGTAAGGTAGAAAAAGTGAAGGCCATTCGTAATGCAGAGCGGCAGAAAAGATAACATCCTAAGGGCTGCAAAGTCTAGACAGATAACAAACAAAGTTTGGACACACCATTTTTCTCTCCTGGCTGTGTTTAAGGATCCAGACTCCTTCAGCTCCTACTTCTTCAACTCCTACTTTTTCACCAAAATCCCTCTGACCTTGGTTTCATAGATCCTCATCCCTACCGCTTGAGGCTTTCTTGTAGCTGTTCCCATCTCAGGAACGAGATGAGTCTCAGTTATGCTGGGATGGTACTGGAAGAATTTGGAATGTAAAACTTGAAGGAACGAAACGTGGCCAATCTAATGGGCAACAGGTCTGAACCTCCCCAGGACCCTCAAAACCAGCAGCATCAGACTCTGCCTAGAAAGGAAATTGAGCCTGTTATGCCTACAGCTCAGCAGCACACTAGGTATAGCTAAAAAGCAATACAAACCTCACTTGTGGCCATTCAGGACTTGATGTAAGTGCCGGGTTTTCTTTCTTAAATTATCTTCAGAGGCTTTCCAAAAAGCCTAAGCTGAACTGAAAAGACATTTTTGCTCCAGACTAAGAAAGTTTACAGAGAAGGTTTTGCTTCTATAACTATATCAGCTGCAATTTACGCTTTAAGGCTATGCCAAAAATATTTTCTGAACAAAAAAGGTTTTAGTGCGGTACATAAATGGTTGAAATACAGTAGCTATTACAGAAATGGAAGGAGGACTACAAGTGCCTACATAAATTGATAGGTCCATTTCTCCATGAGATACAAAAGCTGGTGAAATAAACCATGTATTACAGTAATGGGAGTGTAGGAGCACCTGGACAGATCCCTCCGTACGTAAGAAATGTATATGAACCTGCCTCTCCCATTTCCCAAAGCACAAATAATGATTTACCGTGGAGTTGCAAGAGACATATCCTCACAAACACGAACCGTCGGGGAAAGCTCTGCTGCTGATTCATCGGGAGCATTTTCATTTGCACCGAGGAGCTTGGGAAGAGCTCAGCTACTCCTTCCAAACCGCGGGGCCGGAGGGCGAGGAGGAAACACATCGGGGTGAGCGCAGGGATTCTGTCCAACTCTTTCAACCCATGTAATTACCATCATTATGCTGAGCTACAAAATAAGAACGTACTGTGCCATACATAAAATTGCTATGGTTAATGCATTCTTCCTTGGGCTTTTTTTCTCTCTCTCATAGATTTTTTGGAGTGATGATATCTACACAAAGACAAAAACACGACGATTACGGCGTTACCCAGGACTTTCCCTGAAATCTGTGATGACTGTAGAAGCCATATGGTTGTACTGACATGCCTCTAGCACATGTGCTGTTAATATCTGTGATATCAACCACAAATTCACTTAATAACCACTCTGTTTGGGAACTGCCAGGATTCCTCACTCGCCAGCTTGATGGGCCAACACTACTAGCTGATCTAATGATCTAATAATAAAGATCTGATAATAATAATAATAATAATGATCTAATAATGAAGATGAACGACCTGCTCTTGCGCTACTACTTATTTTTGTTATAACACTGCTACTTATTTCTAACTATAGCACAGCTTAGAAACTTGCACCGAGATCCAGGACCTAGTTTTTAATAGGAAGCAAACATTTTCCTGGACAACAGACATTAGTTGCGCATAATTTACAGCAAATAGTGCAAGCATAAAGGGAGCCTGGGAAAGAGGACAGGCACTGTTTGCTTGAAAACAAGGAGGTTCTTTCCAAAAACTGAACCTGAATCATGTGAGCGTGAAAACTTGACTTACCCTGGGGTCTAGGCTGTATAGCAGGACCAAGCAAATTCAGTTATACCTCTAAATTCTTCACATCCTGCAGGATCTAGTTCAGGTTAATTGTGTTGGGTCCTCTTGCTGTTGGCAGGAACGAGGCCAGTTCTAAGCTGATTTAACCTGCAAAAATGAGAGGAGTATTGCAATTAAACAAGACACAATGTGTTCTGACTTCCCGTAATATCCAGAAATCTGAATGTCCTCTTACTTAATTTTTTCCATCTGTTAAAAAAGAATGTGAAAATTGTTTTAATACATTTTTTTAAGAAAATAATTTTAAATGCTGCTTTCCCTCTACCCCCAAATATCTGTTGTTCCACATACAGGATATTGTTATGTCTAAATGCTATTTATCTAAAAATTGTCCACATTTCTTGGCAGTAACGAACAGAGTCACATATAATAGAAAGGCAGTCATAAAGAGGATTTGGCTTGTTCTGGCAGATGTATCAGCAATCGTTTACAGAACTGCTAATCGTGTACCCAAACGAGCCCGTCGCAGCGCTCGGGGCAAGTGTGTCCCGTGGAGCAGGTTTCACCTTGTGTTCCCACTCTCACTCCACCCCAGCACATGTGCCAGGGGAAGGGCTGAAGGAATGCAAGAAAATTTAAGTTCTTCAGCGCCCCGGAAACAGCCTGCTGTCATCAGAGAGGAAATAATAATATTAATAATAATAATAATAATA
>NW_009700519.1:0-1032 GCF_000703405.1 Apaloderma vittatum | reverse complement strand
GTGAGCTACTGTAGGTGATCCTGTTCTGGCAAGCAGATTGGACTAGATGATCTTTCGAGGTCCCTTCCAACCCCTAACATTCTGTGATTCTGTGAGCCAAATGCAAACCAAGGAAAGTCAAAAAAGCCTGACTTCATCCTTCAAATGTCAGCAATTTCAGAGCTCTTCACCAAAAAGAAATATACAGGAAGAAGTGGAGTTGATAAAAAGTTTACTTGATATAACTGTATCACACTTGTGCATTCATGATTATGCTAAATTGCTTAGAAATTCAAAATAGACCATAGTATTTTAAATACTGTCATATAATGGCATCCTGGCCTAACAGCTGGGAAACTGGGCTGAAAGTGAGAAACCTATCCTTGTAGCTGCCATTGGTCCATTTTCTGAACTCCAGAGCAAATGCAGGCGATGGCTGCAAAACTCGCTGCAGCCCCATCAGCTGAGTATGACAAGAAATCAGAAGCTGTTCCTCCCCACGGCATGAGCACTGTGATGGCAACTGAAGGGTGTCTCTTGGTCTCCTTCGCCAAGGTCACCGAGGGAGGTGGTGTGGCTCCTTTTGTGTCCCCACTAGCAGGTACTGCCAGGGCATCTGCTCCAGCAGCACAGAGGGACACTTCCCTACTGCAAGCAGGTCCTCTGCCATCACACCTCGCTACGCCTCTCCACCCCTCACATCCTGTGCTGTCCCATCCCTTCAATCCTAGCTGCAGGCTGCATCTATAGCTATGGACTTGGTAACCTCCGGGGCTGAGAGTCTTCTGCTGGATGTTTCTGGCTTCTTTGGGGGCTTCCAGAAAGTGCCTTAGCAGACATAACCTACAGGAGACCTGAAAGAACAGAGCAAAAGAAAAACTTTGGATTTGCAATTTGATTAGCTTTGCAATGCAATGCTTCGTGATATTGTCATCATCAAAAAAAGTGTGAGGCAAAAATAAAGACTAAGAAGAATGACCTGGATGAAAGTATTGAGTCTACCCCTAGTAAATTCCCAGACAACACCAGGCTGGGGGGGAGTGTTGATCTGCC
>NW_009700518.1:915-16857 GCF_000703405.1 Apaloderma vittatum | reverse complement strand
CGGGTCCGGCCATGGAGCAGCAGCTTCCTCGGTGCCCTCCTGCACCCCAGTGACCGCTGTGAGCACAGACCAGGCCTGCACGCTACATGGGACTGCTGGCTTATTAACAGAAAACGTTTTTTAATTAGATCCCCCAGGCACACGATCTCCTCGACTGGGTCACGCGGGGATGAGGGGGACCAGCGCAGGACCGTGGGAAGGGGCTCCAGGGCAGCACCTTTTGTGCCGCACCTGCCTGTGGCCGCACCTGCCTCCCGAGGCTGCTCTCCCCTGGGATTAAATTGATTTCCACAAGCTCTAGTGCTAGGGATCAAACTTGGTCTCTCTGCCAGGTCTGTAATGCCTTTCTCTCTGTTAGATTTTGATATTCAGCTATCAGAGCTTTCGGTTAGGACGTTTAGGTTTTATATATACTTTGTCTGACATCTCAAATACTTTATAAACTTTATCCATTTAATTCTCCTACACTGTTCAGTGTGCTGTAGAGGCATTATCTTCACTTTACTGATAAGGAGATTTACATTTGCACAAAGCCACACTGGAAACGGGGTAAGGACTGGGCTCAGAGCTCCAGATGTGGTGATAACCAGCTGCCTGCTGCAAAATTGTACATATCCCTCCCTCCCCAGCATGATTCTGCAGGTCAGGCCATAGATTTCCTTCTTACCTTTTTGTTTCAGATTGGGCTAAACCTCACTGAATGTGTGGGGTGGTATGTGCCCTGACTCAAGGCTTCCCTTTATTTTAGATCATCGAGCAGGTAAGCTTCTTTGGGAAACCAAACTGACTTAAAAGGGAAAAGGAGGCATATATCACTACCTGCAAGAGCTGCATGTGTAAAATCATTCAGAAGTGTTTTGCTAGGTGCCTGTGCACAGCGATGTGCCTGTACCTGAGAGAGAAGAAGAGGAAGCACAACAGCTCAGGGACGTAACAGTGCTAAGTGCTGTCCCCTAAATTTTCCCATGGCTATGGCCCTGAGGAAAGTGGCAGGGACAGGATTTTTGGTCTAACTGCTGACCTGTGGTAAAGCACTGTAAGAAAGACCCTGTCTTTGGTGTTTAAGTAGGTAAACAGGAATGCATCCTGAATCAAAAAAAAAAAAACAACCCACAAACCACTTCATTTGATCTGCCTAACTAAATAAACTAAATTTTTGGATTTCCATTTTTTTTTTCCCTTCCTTTGGCTAACTGCATGTGTCAGAAGGGATGACAGTATTTTACAGCTTTTAAGTAAGTTGGACTGCTTGATCAGCATCAAAAACATTGACAAACTGTGGGTTCAGCTAAGCACATCAACTATGCCATGCTAGCCTCAGCCATCCAGAGCATGCACTAATGCTCTTGAGTTTGAAAATTATGTTGGTGCTGCTTGGCTGGTTTGCATCTTGCTCCAAGAATGTTTTAAGGAACCTGGCTCCTGAGATAGACAGAAATGTAAAGATTTAAGTGAAGCAATGTCTTGTCAGCTGTGGAGTTTGTTTGAGGTCTGTAAATCTGATCAAATGCACTGAATACAGTTAAGGCTGGATTCACAGCTCTGGGAGGAGAAATCAGCTCTTACTGGACAAGAGGATTTTATACTCCATAATTAGGCAAAATGAAGCTGTTAAACAGAATGGTGGCAAAGAGTGACATTTTGCTGGCGTGCTATAGTATCACATAATACATGAATGTGGTATATGCAGTAGGTGCTGCTTTCTCCTTCCAAAATTCTTATTACAACCCTTAGGACTGACACTTTGTTCTCTGCCAATTCCTCTGCTCCCTTCTCTCATGCTGGTAAAAATACAGCGGGACACCTAAAGCTGTAGGCCTTGGCAGGATGATGTGAATATGCTCAACATATACATGCTGATTAATTCATTGCCTTAGCAACAAAAAAGTCTCCGATTATTGTCCCCTGTTTATTGGCACTTTCAGAGCTAATGTAAGGAGTAAAGAGCATCCATAGGCAAAATACAGCATCTATTAATGGCTCGCACCCCCAAGGGCCAAAAACAATCCTTTGTTTTTGATTATGGGTTCCACACAAGTCAGATAAGTGTTCTGTGAAACACCAGCCCAATAGTTGCACTTTCACATACCGACTACCTGTCACCCAACTAAATTTTCCAGGGTGCCACCAGCGGCAATGCCCAATGGTTTCCCTTTGCTGTGTGGGCATACAGATGGTTCCTTAATGTGCAACAGGGGAGGGAATCCTGCTTTTGGAAAATAGCACATAGACAGAGCCCTTGATGGTGCAACCACAGTTGGTTTCTTCTCAGAAAGCTCATAGATCTGTAGAGAAAGAGGCGTTACTGTAAGCAGCGTACTTGGGTGCTTATCTCCATGTATGAAACATTAACAGCAGCCTCACAAACCCCGTATCACTTGTAAAGCTGCAGTTGCAGCTCAGTAACACACAGCCCCATGCAGCACGGGTCCCATGGCAGGCGCGTGGTGTCCCTGCAGCTTTGGCCACATGTTGCTGAGTGCCAGTGTGCCAGCGTGGAAGTGGCTAATGAGATACAGATGGGCACACTGGGTACTGGGCAAACAGAGCCAAAGGAGCTGGCTCATTAGATGGGGATGTCTCAGTTCAAGAGCAAACATTATGTTCATGTTTCATTTTTTCAATTTAGCTTTCGTAGTGCTTAGTAAAAAAAAAATCTTGTTGGATGAATCCTTGCTACCCAATGAATGTGCTTCTTGACACAAAGTCTGAGGATGGCAATCTCTCCAGCTGTGCAATAATGGACCACAGCAGCTATAGACCACTTTTCAAACTTCTGACTGGTTCTTGTGCTAGAGCAATCCAGTGTCCCTCACTGAGGTGGTTTTGTTACTGAGAGTATCCAAGAGATGTAAGTGGACTGCCTGCTTCTCCTGGCTGTCCTCCCTGTAGGTCCATAGGTCATCACATGTGCATCTCCACGTGCATGAGTCCTAACAAAAGTCCTGTCCATTTATTCTGGAAGATTTTCCAGGAACTCTCCTTTTCTCTGATGATCTGTGGTTGCAGGAACTCAATGCAGTTGTTCCCTGTCTCCAGACACATTGCATAGTGCCTTAAAACCCTGAACATGCATAGGAAAAAAAGCACTCCTTAACTTTTGCCCTGGAATCTCTTGAAGCCTGCCAGCCCTGTGGCAGGTCCTGCAGCCCTTTTCAGGGAGTCTGCACCAGCAAAGAATCCCACCTCTTCCTGAAAGGACAGGAAGGTTCCAGTGTTTATGCCACTTTCTCTATGGGACCTACAGCAATTTCACCATTTCTAAAGAAGCTGCTTCTCCATTTTTCTATTTCTATGCAAACATAAGCTGCCCATCGGTAAACCCTGAGCTTAGAAACATCTAAGTGCTGCCAGGAGGAACCTACATTTGCTTCAAGGAAATTAGGTGACTCATCCCTGTGTCCATTGAGGTCAAATCCTGCCATGGCTGGGATGAAGCTAGCTCCTGGCCATCCTGCTACAAATAAGCCCAATACAAATGCCTACAGAACTTTCACAGACTGAACTCAGAAATGTACTCCTTGACATAGAGCCACCATATTAAAGGTGTTGAAGTATAGGCTGTGTAGGCCTGAGGGAATGTACAGAATTAATGAAAGAAATGTTGCATACTCCAGGCTTTATAGACTACAATGTGAAATAATATCTCGATTTCTTCACATGCGTTTCTTTTCACATCTGTGAAAACCCTGATTCCACATATCCTAATAAATAAGTAACAGCCTTCTGACTCTGGTGGGACAACTCCATACTGGAGATTTTCTTTAAATTTGCAACTGTTGGCTGTTAGATATGGTTTGAGGGTATGGGTTTTAAAAGCAGGCATTTCTTCTCCATACTACTTCTTGAAAGATGCAGCATTTGATGTGAATTTTGGCCAAAACAATGAAATATTTGAGTTTGGGGATTATTTTTTTTTTATGAAAAGAATGTAATACATGCTGAAGCTCAGCGACAACTGGGATTGTATTAATTGATAACCAGAGATGAGCTAGTCTTCTGTCCTCCTTCTGCAAGAAGTATGGAATAATAAGAGGGACTGTAGGCAGAGTAGAAGGTAAATGTTGCCGTGAGCCCAAGGGCTTTCTCTTTCCCTAGAGCTCTTTTTGGAGACAAGAAAATAACTATCAAATTGAAACATATATACATGATGCAGACAGCAGCAAAAAGACCAATGTTTGCAAATCCCTCCTGTTTCCAGTCACAATACAAAAAACAAATTATGGCCTCCGGTAGGCTTGTTCCCACCAAATGTATTTTAACTCTTTTTGAAACAGTTAATTTATGGGGAGAAGAAAAAGCCAATGCTTTAGAAGCTCTTTTCAGCCAAAATAAAACGTAAACAATTAACACTATTTCAAGTCAGCACTCTTTAAACAGAACTCTCAGAGCAGTAGTTAGTTAATATTTTTGTCTATATCTGTTGGCAGGTGATCACATTGGTTTTGTCGTTGGTCTGACTTGCTCAAACATTGCACAAAACCTAACTTAAATACTTATTTTGGTCAAGCAGCACTTCAGAAAATTACTGATGTTGCCTTTGAAAGTCCTGCCTATTTTACGGGGCGGGGGGGAAATACTTAGAACTCAATGATATGAAACTAACTAGATATATTTGAAATATTGATTACATATATCTTCTGAAAGAGGGTAATGGGATATTCCTGGATGCTATATGCATGTTTATACATCTCTGAAATGTTTGATTAATGTTCACCTAATTTTTCTTTCTGCTAATAGACCATCATATTTCTTACCAAGAAATTAATTATTTGACCACTGGTACAAGTGGCTGAGAGAAGACAATTTATAATGCTGCATCTTCAGCTAGTGTTTCTTCAGCAAGCAATCCTTGACCTGGAACGCTGTTTCACTGAAAATGACTAATTTTGCCAATTTTATTTTTTGCTTTGAATATGTTTTTCTGTTGGCAGTCTAATCTATCCTAAAAGACTTATTTTATACTTTACAATAGTGGTAAAACATAAATAGAAAATAGATGAATGAAAACCTTCGTGAATCAAAACTTCAACTTCATTTGTGGAGATGTTATTCCAGAACTTGGAATTTGGAAGTGCAAACAGAAAGAAAAAAGTTCAAACAAGCGAACAAAAGAAAAAAAAAGAAAAAAAAACCAACCCAAAACTCAACTCAGAATTGGCTAACCCCTGCTTTTCTTTATTCATAAAAATATATTGCCAATCTATACTAGTTTTGATTTTGCTGTCAATTTTTCTTTTTACATTATCTCACATTTGACTATTTTCCTCATTTTCCATACCACTTGTTTTGGGCATCACTACTCTTCATATCTCTCAAAACTGCATAGTTAAGAGATTCAACAAATCACAAGTAGTGATAACAACGGTTGCTCCCTGCCAGCCTTGTCTGCATCAGCCCCAAATCTTGCCTTGTATATGACATAAGCAGCACTCCTCCATGCAGTCATTTCCAAAATAGAAAACACCATCTGAATCCACCTATTAGTAAAATCCAGCCTTGCATTTTACTATGATTTCACGATTTCAGCTTCGGTCTAGGGATGCCTGAGCTTTTTCTGCTCTAGATTTTTCTGGGAATGACATTCACAAGAAGGAGCAGTAGGTTATGCAGCATCTGCTGGCTTTGACATGGAGCTTATCTGATCCAATTCAATACATGAAATTCTTCCTATTGTGTCAACACTGACTTTTGTAAAGCAGAGGGGGGGAACTTTAAATAAAGCTCTCCTTCTACGGCTGTCTCCAGCTCTCTCCAGACCTTAGACCTCCCCATGCAAGTTTACCATGACTACAGAATGTAATGGGTATGATCAGTCTTTCAGTAAGATATCTACAAGGAGCCCTGCTAAAAGGAAAATGATGTAGAAGGGGGAGAAAATTTCCAGAAACCAGCTGTGTAGAAAGAGCAAAGAATTATGCAGAGCTGGAGCAGGTGAGCTAATAACGTCCTGCCCTGCCCCACCCTTCCTCTTCTTCTTCCTCTTCCTCCTTCACTGCTATTATCTGAGGTGGTGAAAGGGTAGCTCTGGTGGTGGAAAAGGTCAAGGCAAGGGTTTAACTTTTTTATGAAGGTATGACTTTATAATTCAACAAGCTGGTTTTGAGCTGAGACAGTTGAGAACCAGTAGCTGCACCTGCCCATGGGGTGAGTAAGTACCTGTCTTAGGGGCTAATATCAACACTTTTTAGTTGTGCAAGTGCTATAGTTAGCTATGTCTGCTTACCAGTTGAAAGGTAAAACAGTCTTCTAATTGGATGAAAAAATGTATGTGTATAGTTTTGTTTGTCTTTTTTTTTTCCAAAAGCTTCTGTTGAAATAGAAAAGTGTCTTTTTGACAAGTGAGAAGTGTTCACTTTCTTTCTTGTTAACAAGTCTGTCTGAGAACCTATGGTAAATCTCTGCTCTGTATTTTGAGGTATTTTGCTCATTTTTGGGAAGAACGCGTAAGGAGCTAGAGAAGGTCTGAGTACCTTCAGTGAAGCTGATTCTCTGCTGGTAATCTCTGGTCCTACTGGTGTTTGCAAATGAATGAGATATATGCTTTGCCTGTAGAGGATGATAAAAAAATTAGTTTCTAGAGATTTCTTGCCTTTTCTATTTTGAAAGAGGCCTACAATTCTTTACAAAGAAAAAAAGTCCCTTTTATTATTTGAGAGATACCTCATAGTGAGCTCCTAAGCATTTTTATCTAGCTTAATACTAAGAGAAAAGAAGCGTAGAGCACAGCATAGAAAGCTTTAAAAAAAATGGGAATTAAAGGAAGCATTATCATAAAATCCATCTCTCTTAAAGACAAAAACAAAGGAATAGTGATCTGTTTTCCTGTTATGCTATGTTTCTGCTAAAGTCTGCTTTGTCTGGGAGAAGTAACTTCTGTGGTGAAGCTAAAGCCTGCTGGCAGGGGGTCTGTGGGGTGTTGGGCAGGTCACTGCTGAGCACTTGTTGCCCTCATCTGGGTACTTGAGTCATGATGATCAAAGAGAGGAAATGCCACCGAGCAGGAAGCCTTGTCCCAAAAGCCCCAGGCTCCTCCAACCTCATTAGGTTCTTCCCTTTTCCCCCCTGGGCTGGTGCCCATCCCTGAGTGAGGGCCTCCTGTCATGGCAGCAGCCACCCTCCTTGCCAGGGTGCAAGGTGCTATCAGCATGTGCTGCAGGATGGCACAGTGAGCTGCTAATTAACGGGAGGTGAATGTAGTCACTGAGGACGTGCCTGATTATATGGAGCAAAAGAGGATGCGTGAAGCCTCAGTAAATTGAACACAACTTTAGGAAAGTGTGTTGCTCTCTAGGCTTGCTTGTGAGACAACAGCTCTTGGTATCCAGCAAAGGTGAAGGAAAACCTGGAAAAACAATGCTAAGCTTTTGAGTGAAAAGTTCAGATGCAACAGGCAGAGAAATGTAAATATTTTCACTTTTCCTCCTTTCTTAATTGCTTGCAATTTTTCTTTATCCACACTATGACTCTTACGTTCATATCACTTTCTGTCTCTTGAGAGTGAGCCCTGGTACCACGGCTGGACCTTGGCTCTGGGCAGGAGCAAGTGCTGGTGCAGCTGAGCAGTGCTCACGTACACAGGGGCTGTGGTAGCAGCAGTCACAGGCAGCACCCCTGGTCCAGGGCAATGCAATGGCACGAGAGCAGCAGGCAGATCTGTGAGATGGAGCATGTGTCTTGCCAGTGCACAGAGTAACAGACACCTTCCCACAGAGGCAAGCTTTATTTCCCTGGAAATAACAGATTGTCACCGTTTTTCACTTCTATAGATTCCTTTTCTCTTGCACCCATATTGATCTGTTTCACTCAGTTTGGTTTTAGAAATTTTATGCATGCGACTTATCACCCTTGGGTCCCTGCTTGTCACCATTCAGCAGCCAAGGAAGGGTCAGCCAGGGCAAGGTCCCCATGTGAGGTGGGCATCTGCCCTCCCAGTAGTTTTACAGGCATGTCTTGGACTGATGCTATTGGAAAAATCTCTACAGAGACCAAACAAATAATGCTTATATGGTGATAGTTATGCTGGGAACAATGAATAACAGCTACTTCAGAGGGAAAACTTAATTGGGTACTTATGCATCTGAAGTTAAATGATCTTAATTTACATTAACTAATTTCTGATACCCCCACTTCCTCGCCAGTGTGGCTCCCAGCAGAAAGGACATGGGAGACCCTGTAAGGTACTCTACAGAAAGCTACCTGTAAGGCCTTCACATGTCACAAGTGACGCTTTTGTCCTCTGCCCCATCAGGTAGGAGCTGTTTCAAATGACAGTGAAGCAGGGAAAGAAAAGGGGTTTTTTTCTTCCTTATTGGTTACTGAAAAGCATGGTTTATAAGCTGTCAATCATTTCCAATTATCTCAGTCCAGTGTTTATTCAAAAATCTTGTTTGATGTAGCTGGAAGTGTGGTTACCAACTCATGAGCAAGTCTGAATGCTGAGAATGAGAAATGATTGACATTCTTTAAGGTAAAGATGGAGACTCTTCATCCAGCAGAAGCTGCCACTGCAACAGATGCTGTTATAGCTTCTGACACTGATCGTGATGAGTGGTGTGTAATGTCAGTAAGAGATGAGAGGCTACAACAACAAAGTGAAAAGTAAGCCTCTGAACACGAATCCCATGGCACCCTGGTAGCAGTTAATAGCCATGACTTTCCTGTCTAGAAATATGACTTAAAAAGGTCAGGCATATATTGGTTAACTTATCACCTATTCAGTAAATAAGTGTAAGAGCTTGCTAATTAGTGATCTATTATTATTTGACTCTGGGTTCATCTTTGGTTTCTTTTTCCCATGGCTTTTGGCAAATATGTTGCCTGTTTTTTTGTTGGGTTTTTTTTTCTCTCTCCAGGTTTTCCTTTTGGTTAAATATACTAGATATTTACACAGAATAATTCATAGCAGAGCTACACATGGTCCTGAATACTGTGATACTGAATACTGTACTCGGGGATAGTACTGCATTTCGGGTGTCTTGCTAGCAATGTTAAACAGCAAGTTTCTCTATGTGCTTATAAACTTTCTCCCTAAGCAGGAACAGTTTTAGGTTTAAAACCCTTGTACTGATTTTGCTACAGAAAATCCCTTGCCAGGTGTACTGCAGCAGCACAGGTCTGCTGCAAGGCTCCCAGGGAGCAGTTTGGGAGCTGTGCAGAGTCAGACCATGACAACCTCAGGGAAATCTCCCTTGAGCAATGGGGCTTGAATTACTGTGGATGAGGGCACTTTAGGAGAGCAGCTTCTCATTGAACCCCCAAATTGCTGACAGAATTCACTTAAGATGACAAAAAAAAATTATTTTTTTTTCCTCTTGCTTTCTGGAGGGGTGTTCAACTTTAAGTGATGATCTAACTCTTGTCCTTCCAGCTTTAGTCTTGTGAGTAGAATTAAATTGTTCTATAAAAGTTGTATAAATGTTTCCAATGCTGGAATGTGTAAATTGGTTTCTTGTATACATTTGTAGTAAGATTTGGTCTGGTTATATACATGTATCCTCGTGACTTGTATGCATGTGATAAAAGTGGAGATCCAGGACTGAAAAGTGACACAGAGTCCCTTGTCAGGCGTGTGGCCACGGCATTGGAGGCTATCTCCAACACAAGGGTGGGGTCCTGGCTCCTGTGACAGCGCATGTGTTGCTCTGTTTGCTGCCTCTGTCAGGCTGGTGATAACCCACCTGCCACCCCTATGGGTCCCGCTGGTCACCAGTGGGAACTGGGTGGCACAGTCGGGAGGCTGCTTCCTGCCCACCTCGCTGTGGCAGAGTCCACTGGCTTGACTGGTGGCCAAGCACCCTGAGGTGCTGCTCTGGAGATAATTCCAGCACTTACGTCCACTCCCAGCAGGAAATGCCATAAGGCAGAGCAGGGTCACCTCCAGTCCTGCCCTTTGTTTCTCATCTTCTTCCTTATGTGCTTTAACTTCTTTAACTGATGGACTTACTGTTGGATTTTGGGGCAGCTATAACTCTGTTGTCTTTAAACGCAAGATCTCTATTCATTTGTGGATAGTGTTCAACAAAGCATTTCTTCACAGAAGTGCATTCTCTCACATGGAGAATTTAACATATTTCTCCAGGAGCTGCACAAATCCAGTTTGAGGGTATGTGTTTTCATGTTTAGAGTTTAAAAAAAACCCAGTCCTTATTTTTCTCTGTCCCTGTTTGTCTTCCTTTTGGTCTCTGTGGGATATGTGCCCAAGTCTATCTACACCAAGGGTGTGTTAGGGATCCAGATATGTTGGGAAGGGCTAGATTATTGCTTCTCACTGTCTTCTGTTGTTAAACAGCCCCGTGAAAACAGCTATGGAGCTGTATGCTAGGATTTGGGTATGTTGTAAGTGGTGACTTCTGTGTTAGTCATGCTCAAAATCTGTAATCAATGACACAATCTTTTTTCAATAGTGTAGATGATTTATTGCAGTGAGGATGTTTCCGAGATGTTCTGTGTAGGCATGGACTCGCTGGATGCCCACAAGTGACCCAGGCAACCTTCGTTATTTTGTTGAGCATCAGCACCCCAGCATTCTGCATGCCAAGCACCATGCTGGGTTTGATTTGCAAAGCACCTTCACCTGGATGATAGGAATTGGAGCAAGCAGACTCTCACAAAGCTACTAGTCTGCTAGTGGATCTGTTGGCCAGCCTCCTGTTCTGCATAACATTAACTTTGAATTTTGAAAGCCACCAGCTGCATAGTGACTGAAGGTTATGGTTATTTTAGCCCATAAATTCCAGGTTCCTTCTAGCCTTCTGTGCTGAGGCTAACATTGTACCTTGTCCTTAAGTGCAGGAGACAATGGTAGTATCTTTTTGTTATTTGTTTGTAAAACACAGACAAATCTAACTGTTCAGAAGGCCTCTTGCAGAAGCATGGTAAGGCATCATTGTTCTCCAGCTAGATGTGACCACTTCCAGGTGCTGTATCTTCCTCGAGCTTCTGTTGTGTTCCACACACCAAACAAGGCTTCCATTCCTACTCCAACCTTCCCTTTAGGAATTATTCCTAGTTCAAAGATCCCTCTGTAGAACCATGGTCCTTCAAAGTACAGCAGCTTTGATGAAAACGAACCTCAGAGGTTTAACTGCCAGATAAAAGCAGAGTGCATTAACCCCCACAATTGGTCTAATGAAGTGAGGTGAAGTTGTGAAGACTGGGTCACAGCTAATGGATGAGCTGTTAACACCTCTCACGCACAACAGCACTTAAAAATATCAGACAGAAAATGTGTTTAGGTGACTTACAGGTGTGGAACTGGTCACAGTGGTTTGAGAGCAAGTAGTCCTGCAAGGATTGCGAATTGCCTCTCCCCCGTCCTGCTTCCTGCTTTCTCCATGTTTACATTTAAGGTCAGCTCTATGCTGGAAGATTTTTTTTTGCCCTCGTGAAGCTGCCAGATGGCAGTTAACTTTTTTGTTTAAGTGCTTAACACTTCAAGTTCCAATTCTGATCAGCAGTTCTGTACTGGCAGGTGTTTTTGCTGGTGTATTCACGGACTTTGTATCGGAAGTGTTTGAGATCCTACTATCTATCAGAAAGGATTTCCTAGAGGTTATGGTAACTTTTTCCCCTCCCACACTGAAGGACTAGATTAGGACCAGTTGGTTTTCACAGTGAGAGCGAGTGCTGTGTGTGGATGGGCAGGGCAAGCTTGTCCCAGGAGAGAGTAAGATTTGTAACTGTTCCGCTGCAAAAGTTCTGGCTTCCCCTCAGTCTGCTTGCAGTGACACCAGAGCTTGTTTAAACAACTGAGGTGATGTTGAATGACAGAGGATGTTTCAGAGGATAGCAGGCTCTTACTAGCAGTGGTTTGTCTTCTTGGCCTGGGATGCAAGCTCCAGGCATGGTTATTGCACTCCCAACTTGTGGTTAAGTGCATGCCTTGCATCTGTGGCCTTGTTGCAGCTCAATTAATTGTACCTGCCTGAGTAGAACGTGGGGAGAGGAGGGCAGAAAGTTGGGATGAAAAAGGCTGGAAAATTGCAAGCATCCATGTAGACTCTGCCCCCAGAGCATACACTCAGTTTGGATGATTGTGTAAGGCTGTAAATGAGGAATTTTCTTTTAAGTCTGCTGTGAAAACTGCATCACAGGTGTGCTTAAGCTTTCACCCGCATGTGAAGAACCTTCTTTCTCCAACTGTGACCAGCCTGTTGCAGATGGTCTTAAGCAAAGCCCCTGTGAAATCTGACTTTGCTGCACAGCAGATGGAAAAGATATTTGCTCAAAATGCTTTCTGCTGCTCCCTCAGTGTACTGGAGCATTCAGGTGGGATTACAGAGTTGTAAATGAAAGATGTATGTTTTAATTTCCTGTCAGCAGTTTGTTAGTCTATA
Organism: Apaloderma vittatum; assembly: GCF_000703405.1. Lineage (NCBI taxonomy): Eukaryota > Metazoa > Chordata > Aves > Trogoniformes > Trogonidae > Apaloderma > Apaloderma vittatum. The sequence continues at coordinate 4,519 of NW_009700518.1, read as the reverse complement.
AAATTGAAATACAGAATTGTTATTTAAGCCTTCTTTGCATGATTGTTTTCATACTGAGTGAATGCTGTATAAATGTATAAGATGGGGCAAGAACAGCGTCCCCAGCATGCCTGCTAAAGCACTGTATGGGGGCAGGAGGAGATGCATCTTGTGTCTGTTTCTCCACTTGTGTGTCAAATTTGTACCACTTTGCACATTCAGAAGAAACTGCTGCTGTAAAACTACAAAGCCGTTAGGCTTCCGAATGAATCCTTAGGGTATAATTTAAGGAAACAGGGTCATGTGCTGGACACTGTCTTGCATGGTGGTGTCATTATCTCTTACGTATTAGCAGGCTACTAATGCTGACATCTAATTAGCACCAAGAAACTGATTAACTCTCAGTAGGGTCAAGAGAAAGAAGAAAAATAGATCTCAGGCAAGCAATTAGGTCATTTATTTAATAAATTAAAATACTCTTTATTATAGGCTCACTCTGGCAATTTTTTTTTTCTCTACTGCACAACTGATTGCAGAAACAATGGTAAAATTTAAATAGTAAATGTAACACCATGTTAATGGCAGCATAATCAAAACAGAACCCAAAACCCACTTGAGCTTTCTCTAATGGACAATTTATCATCCAAAACGGATAGTTTATTAGGCAAAAAGTTGGATTCAAATACTGATAAAACAGATGGAGTTCAGACTTCTTGTGGTTGGGTTGTTCCACAGTTTGGAAGCCAAGTACATAGAAGATGCTTCAATACACACTTGTTACATGGCAGGCATTTAAGTTTATTTTGTACCTTCTGCAATCTAATCTGAATGCTCAGAAATGCCAAGACAGATATATATTAAGCAGACAGCAGTCACTGTCTTTTTATGTCACCCTTGTCAATTTTTTTTCTTTTTGAATAAGGCCAGAAGATGTTTTTCTTTCTGTGACAACGAAATGTAAAATGCACCTACCTGTGCTACTGGCAGTGTGTTTGACCCACAGAATCTGCTGTGTGCTGCCCTTACTATAGTCCCCCAGAAGGGTTTGGCTTTTCATGCAGCAGCTCTCTAGAACTTTCTAATGGACAAGTCGCTCAGATTCTTGCACGCTCAGTTTAAAGTGTTTCTTAATTGGGTTCATTTAAATGCTAATTTTATTGAATGCTGACTCCTTTAAATCACTGAGGTGAGTTCTGGCTAGACTCCTTCAGCAATAATAATATTTCAGAAGGTTTGAAGTTCAGATTAGGTTTGGACAAGCACTGGAAGGTCTGTTTGCATGCCCAGCGCTGACGGCAAACCATGAGGCTTCTCATACCTTGCTTTCTTCTGGATTCCTGTGCAAGCTCCCCTGTTGCAAGGTCAGCTCTTTTGTCTACTGCTCCATCTGATGTATGCATACCACAGGGGAATTCTGTTAACTGAGACCTATGCAGCCCTTCACAGCTGTTTTCACAGTTTACAAACCAAACATTTTGGCATGAGGACTGCGTTTTAGCACACAGCTGATGGCACCTAGTGTATGTCATGACTGCTACACAGCAGGAGCAAGTGGCATTTAGCATGCCTATGCAGGTATCTGTGGAGGTTTAGACCGTGCTAGAGATTTGCAAAACTGTGGTTTCCTGTCCAGCAGAGAAGACAAGGACTGTAGTGCCTGCAGGAAGAGGGGTATGCTGGAGGGAGGAGCTTATCCCATTATCTCTCCCCTTGCTTTTCCTTTCTGGGCTCTAGCTGTGTAAAGTGTGGGATCTGCTCTTGTTTGAAACAAGAAAGCAGACTTTTTTTTTCTTTTTTCTTCTCCAAAGATACCTTTAGAAGATGAAAAGGATAGTCAAACCTTTTCCAAGAATCAAGGTTAGTTTAGAGCTGGCCAGCGATGGGCTTGGAGGGAGCTTGCTGCTTCTTCACAAGTTGTTCCAGTTGCAGTGAGGATAGTGGCTGGGAAGGGTCCTGGCCAGGTCCTGCTCATGCCTCCACGAGCAGCCTCCAGCAACCACCCTCTTCTTGCTGCTACCCCTGAATGAACTTGCCTTGGCTGCCAGGACTACCACAGGCACAGCGTGGTCCTGGGTGTTGGTCAAAGGGTCTCAGGGACAGGGGAAGCGCCTGGGGCAAGTGAGGCTGAGTCACCGCTGTGCTATCAGTAGTGCTCATCCTCCAAAAAATGGTCTGGTTGGTTCCTGGAGGCACCAGCACTCTGTAACTGCCTCTGGCAGGTTCAGAGTTAATTCAGTGCTAACATGACTATCTCTGAATGTAACAATCAATGCAACAAAGGTCGTTTAAAAGAATAGGAAAATAACCTCTCAAAATGTTTTTCTTCTATTAGCATTTTCCTTTTTTTTATTAAAACAAATCTAACAAGCATGAAGTAGAGTATGTAGCATCAAGCGGTGAGAAATTAATCATTGGTACCTAGTCTTAAACAGTTCATTATTTTTGTGTGTGTCTTGAAAAAGTTGTCATAAACACCAACAAATGCAAAGCAGCTTTCAAGATGACTTTTTGTTATAGGCATATTTCTGAACTATTCATCTGTGTTAAATGCATTTTGCCTTGAATCATATGTCATGTTGCCAGAAAGGAGTTGTTTCCATGCCAACTCATTTGCAACATGGGGGAAAAAATCAAAGCTACTAACATCTGCAAGATGTCAGTACTGATATAAGCCACTTGCAATGAAAAACACAGAACTGCAGGAGGGTTTGCCAAATAGGCACTATATATAGGGTAGAATGTCATAAACTAATCACCGAACAGTGCATTTCCATTCCTTTTTTGGCTGTATTCTTGATCTAATCTCTTCACCAGAAAAGGCTTGCAGCAAAAGGAGCATCAGTGTCTTCCACCCGCATTTCTCTTGTAAAGCAGGAATTACTTGGATTTTTTTTTTTTTTGACTCAAGCTTCCACAAAAGCCACTTAATTTAAAACACATAAGAACTTGTATAAGAAACTGCTGCTTCACTTTCCATACTATTTCCTTTCAATTCTCTCGGCTGCAGGGTCTCCTTTTATAAAGATCCTATTCATCAGCAAGATTAATGAGACCCGGTGTCTGAAACTGTGGATTCCATTTCACAGCTACTATTTCCTCTGCATTCTTCCCCCCACTTCTCCTCTTCATTTTTTTTTTTTTGATAAAAGAAGATTTTTCGTTTATTACCTAAGTATTATGAAATGCCAGAGGCTGAGGCTCTGAAGCCTGAGCAGTTCAAATATCAAGGTATATTTAATTTTGAGATGATCCAGGCATTGCTGTATTGGGAGAGACATCGGACACAGCAGCACTCTTGGAGGTTTTAAAGCAGTTCTAATTTTCAAAACTTTTGTTTAAATATAGTGATGCAAATCCATTCTTATATCTGGAGAATACAGCAGATACTGAAGTCGCTTGTTGCACGTGCTACCACGTCTGTTCTAGCGTTATCTTTTGTAATACCGTGTCAGGCACTTGCTTGTTGTGATACATGTGGTTTGGTTTGCACAGTGGTATGTATCAGGACAGGAGCAAATGCAGCCTGTACCAGCAGATGGACCTCCACAAATAGGTGTCTCAGGGAACACACCGAGTTGGGGTCCCTGAACGTAACTGCACTGGGTCTCTGAAGTCATTCCATGCC
>NW_009700518.1:0-884 GCF_000703405.1 Apaloderma vittatum | reverse complement strand
TTGCGGGTGACAAGTGAAAAAGCCAGTTTCCTTACTAAAAAGGCTGCCAGCCAGTAGCCCCAACCTGTGGTGGGTCTGGTGGCATGTTTCTCCCACATGGCTATTCTCAAAGCCCGTCTCCACGGCATGGTGCTGGTGACCATACGACCTGAGCCTTCCAGTTATGTGTAACTGCTAAATTTGAAAAAGGAATATTCATGCTTTCAGAGTGTCGCTTGCCCCATGACAATAATTACTGCATTTGTCATGGTGGCTGTGAATAGAAGGGAGTTAAGATCATGGGAGTTGTCTTTGCATAAGAGAGATTTGAAATATCAAACTGAAGCGTTTATGGCAAAACCTTTTTTAAAGAGAAGGTCCTGACTAGCTGTACTTGCTGCTAAGGTGTGAGGGAGGTGGGAAATAGCTGCAGAATCGCTGTAGTTATTTCCATAATTTCACTTCTATTTTTTAGAATGATAAAATTCTCATACAGATCACTTTTATACTTCATAAAATCTCAATCCAAACTCATATAACTGTGGTTTATTAAAATGCTTCTGCTGAGGCTTTTTAAATAGAAGGTTATCACAGGCAAGCAGAATTTAGAGCAAATGCAGGAATTGATTCCTACAGCACATTATTTATTTCACTGGGTTTTGAAAGTTAAACCACAAGAAAGACAACTTAAGGATATGAAAAATTACCCTGATTTTTTTTTTTTTTTATTTTTTGAATGAAAATGAAATGCCATGAGCTTTTCTATTACAGAGCAGAAGTTTGGGTTATAGCACCAAGGTCATATAGCACACACCTCATAATGTTTTTTGTGCAACTTTAGTGTGGGGGGGGTATTTATATGTATATAAATATATTGCATATCTATTAATTATTATATATATATT
>NW_009700517.1:0-1284 GCF_000703405.1 Apaloderma vittatum | reverse complement strand
GGCCCTTGATATCAATTTCGGGGCCCTTCAGATCACCTTCAAGTTTGGGAACTGAAACGTCCACATCACCCTTGATTTTGGGGCCTTTCAGATTGAAGTCAACATCAGGCATGGAGATCTTGGGCGCCTTGATGTGCATCTCGGGCATCTTGAACTTGGGGCCCTTCAGCTTCCCCTCAGGACCTTCCAGCTCAACGTCAGGGAGGTCAACGTTGACTTTGGGACCCTTGATATCAATTTCAGGGCCCTTGAGGTCACCTTCAAGCTTGGGAACCGACACGTCCACATCTCCCTTCACTTTTGGACCTTTCAGGTTCAAGTCGAAGTCGGGCATGGAGATACTGGGAGCCTTGATGTTCATCTCGGGCATCTTGAACTTGGGGCCTTTCACTTTCCCTTTGGGACCTTCGACGTCGAGGTCAGGAAGCTCGATGTCCACTTGGGGCCCTTTGCCGTGCAAGTCGGGGCCCTGCAGCTCCACCTGGGGGAGGGAGAGGTCCACGTCTGCCTTGGTTTTGGGACCTTTGAGGTTGAGGTCAATGTCGGGCATGGAGATCTTGGGAGCCTTGATGTGCATCTCAGGCATCTTAAAGTGGGGGCCCTTGAGCTTCCCTTCTGGCCCTTCAATGTCCAAAGTAGGACCTTCGATGTCCAGCTTGGGGCCTGAGACCTCGAGCTCACCTTTTGGAAGCTCCACCTCTGGCCCTTCAGCCTTGAAGCCCCCAAATTTGGGCATTTTGAATTTGGGCATTTTGAGTTTTCCCTCTGGCCCGTGAACGTCCACGTCGGGAACCTCGACGTTGACTTTGGGGCCCTTGATGTCCACCTCCGGACCTTTCAGGTCACCTTCCAACTTGGGGCTGGAAAGATCTAACTCGCCTTTGAGTTTGTGTCCTTTCAGATTGAGCTCCACATCCGGCACCGAAACTTTTGGGGATGAAATGCTCAGAAAAGGCATCTTGAACTTGGAACCTTTGGCTTTCACCTGGACATCCACCTCCGGGCCGTGAAGATCAACCTTCGGAGCGGAGACGTCCATGTCGGGTTTCTTGACTTTGACGTCCACATCCGGGCTTTGCACTTTAGGACCAGAAAAACCAAATTTGGGAAGTTTAAAGCGGGATTTTTTCGTCTTTCCTTCTAGATCAAGCTTTGGCCCCTCGACCTCAAGCTCTGGCCCTTTAATGTCCACCTTAGGACCCTTCAGCTCACCTTCCACTTTGGGAAAGGAAAGGTCAGCGTCACCTTTCACTTTGGGGCCTTTGAGGTTCAAGTCGATGTCGG
>NW_009700516.1:0-2161 GCF_000703405.1 Apaloderma vittatum | reverse complement strand
GGGTGGCGAGGCGCGGAGGGCTGCCATCGGGGGCTGCGTCCCAGCGCCCTGCCCCGCCAGAGGCTCTCCGGTAGCCGAGGAGGCTTGGGGAAGGTCCGGTAGCCGAGAGACGAACACTTCTCGGCCTCCAGACTCAGGGTTGCCTTGCCCGTACTGGGTGACTCTGATCAATCAGGGCATCGGAGAGAGAGAGAGAAAGACCCTAAAAAGGTAGTTCTACCTCCGAAATAACACGAAATAAAATAACAGTGTAAAGCCTAAAACACCGCTTACCTGTCCTCGAGCATCTGCAAATACTCCTTACGGTGCGTTAGCGGCAACGCTCCCTGTGATGCTTCACTATAATATACCGGTAAATGGACATTCTCCTTCAGTAATAAATCAAACACCATCTATCTCAGATCCTCCTCCCTAATTAGAGATGTTTATTGGAGATGGTGTTTATCCAGCTGTCATGCCGAGAAAAAGCTGTGACATAATTACCTCTGACCAGATAGTCTTTTATATGCATATCTCGCTGACATATAAAGCAATCGGTTTGCATTAAAAATGACAAGATCAAATGTTGATTTTAGCAGATATAATAATATTTCTGGTCATTAAATTAATTGAAATTCAACTTCTAGTATCTCCAAATTACGAATCCTGCGATTTAAACTTTTTTTTTTTCCTTAGGAGTTAGATAAGCGGCTCCATCAAAAGGATGGGCAGGAGGAAACGTACCCTGCAAACTTGCCGCGATAAATCAAATATGCCAGATAAAAGAGAAAAAGAGCCCTCGACCCCTCAGCCTTAATAGCACAGATGACGTGAATTCCGAGAGTTTCTCGATCGGTTCCTTGTGGTTTGCCTAATTTAGGTTTTGCTGCTAATTCGGGAGGCCGTGAGAGCCCGAGGTGGGACAGGGGCGAGACGGCAACCTGGCTTTAACCGTGTTATTTTTACAGCCCGCACCTCGGCGGGGCCAGCGCGACGCTGGTTCCTTTGGTTTCGTGGCGTTGGCAGCGGCTGCGGAACCATCTGCGTGGGGCTGCGAGAGAGCCCTGATAAGCTCCGAATTACTCTGTAATTGAAAATATATTTTTGGGAGAGGCTGGTTTTACAAATATCAGGGGTGTAGGCTTTTGATCCTTGGCTGCTGCCTGTGTTCTCCGGTTGCTAATAAAACTCGCATTGAGCTCCTTAGTGGCTTGATTAACAGGCAGATTAACTGTTACTGGGGTTTTGAACAGCTTGTCCCAATCAATAGCATTTAAAAAGCCCGTCAGGATGCGCTAAGCTTCCATCTCCCCCCTTCTTTTCTGAAGGATTTTCGAGTGGGTCCTGTTGCATGACACTTTTTCTCAGATATATGTATATAATCAAAGGCTTTCTCGTACAGAAAGAGGTATATTCGTCTTCCAGTTTCCGAGAGACTTCAGCAGGGTCCAGAAAGTCCTTTTTTATCCTGCCACACAAAGCTGTGCCTTATGCAAAAGGCCAACATAAAAGAGGTTAAATCGATTCCAAACTTTTTGCAGATTGTTTATAAACTAGAAAAGCTCCACTTAACTCAGTGTCCTGTGCATTATAGGTTTCAAACACTGTCTCTACATATACAAATAGGCATTAAGTGTCCTGAAGGCAAAAGCATTGTAGTCTAAGACGTCAGGATTTGTGTATCTCTTCAGTTTTAGACCGAACTGGACAAGAGGACTTTAAGCATTTTTCTCGGTATTAAAAAAGGTAGTTTGCAGCCCAGATATTAATACAACGAGACGATACTGGAGTGTCTAACTCAGCATTTTCTGCTTTCAACACTTAAAAAGATACGAAAGGGAAGCAAATGCTGCTGTTTAATGCAAATCAATATCCAGACACGAGATGGTGTAAAAAAAAGTGAAAACTACTTTAATTAGGAAAAAATAAAAGAAACAAGCCTTGCTGTATATAATAGTTACTTACCTTTTCTTAAAAAAAAACCCACCTTTTTCTATTATGTTCGTTTTTTCTTTTTGTTTGGAATAGTTTAAAAAAAAAAAGAGGTGAGGGGGAAGGAGGAGAAAAAAACAGATGCAGAAAAAATCCTACAGTAATCCTGTGCGGATTTAAAAGTAGAAATCTTCAAAGGGTGTCTAAGTCCACGCCGGGAGCCCCGGCCGGGGCCAAGGAGTCCCAGGGC
>NW_009700515.1:12478-16368 GCF_000703405.1 Apaloderma vittatum | reverse complement strand
GATGATCCCAAGGGTCTTTTCCAACTGGACTTGTTCTGTGATTCTGTGATGTACACAGGAGTGAAGTAATCATGAGACTTTGCATGACATGGGGTTAGCTTTTCCTCTTCCAGAGCTAAAGTCACACAGTAGATCTAAAACTGTGTTGAACTGGAACTGAACTAAACCAAGTTTAGTTCTTACCTGACAATCTGGAAAAAAAAGAACTAATTCCAACCTATAATGCTTCACCTGTCTGATCAACAGTATGGTTTTAATAGAGGTAAAGGCAAAGGAAAGCAGCAATCCACATGCCTGATTCTGTCAAACAAAACACACATTCTGGACGTATTACATGAAAATCTGGTTTCTTTAGCAAACACAGCATCTGTTGCAGTCCTGTTCTAATTAAAAAAGTCTGCTCTTACATAACACTTGATAATCCCCAATCTCTGGAGTGGTTAATCTAGATGTACACATGGTTAAAACCTCCACTGGCCAATTGAAATCTGACTTTCCTAACTACTAATTTATAATCATTAGGCAGAGAAATGACACTGTTAAGTTTTTTACTGTTTAGGATGTATCCTAACCATCCAGGACAGCACAACATTTTGTTTTAGGATCATTTTTGGTTTTAGATTAGGCTTGCCTTAAATCTAACCATCCTTCTCTGTATTCAGCAAAACAATCTAAGACTAATGCAATTAAAGAGTTCAAACAAGTTGTTGAATATAAATGAACCATCTCTTCCTAATAAGCCGTCCTACATTACTGAGCAACTAGACACTTGCCCAGAGAGTCCATCAGGATCTCTAATGCTTGGCATCATTTGCCTCACTGCTTTGTATTTTCTAGATGAGGAATGAACACAAATCTGTCTATGAACACAGATCCCAGTCAGTCCCTGAATGGCTGAAGTGGGATGTGTCTACGGGTGTGCAATGGAGGAGCCTCCACATGCACAAGGGTTGTAGTAGCTTCCTCTGACAAGAGGCTTCAAAGCACAGAGGTGTCTCCTAAAATGGCATCAAGGTGGGGAGAGACACTCCCCACACCCTAGAAAACACAAGGAAAGCAGAGCTAGAAGCAAAAGAGCTTGGGCAGGCACCTGCGCGTCAGTGAGAAGATGCTGCAGGACCATACTACAGTGCAGCATGACTAGCAAAGCAAAGAACCAGCCCTGAAGCAGCCTAGGGAGCTGGTTGTGGGCTGCTTGGTGGAGCGAGGCTGAGGTGAAGTGAGCAGGACAGAGTGCAGAAGGTGCTTAGAAGATGCATACATGAGACCTTGGTGAAGGCAGGGAGTCAAACACTTAGGAATGGCTAAAGATAGGGGGAGAAGATAGGAGATCCCCACAAAAAAGCACTAGATAATGGAAACTTGACAATGCAACACATTCTGAGTCATGCTGAGCACAAGGAAAATCTTTCCCAGGCAGGGTTTCAGCAGAACTCAGCAGGCCCATGCCACAGGAGTGAAGCACAATGTTGCCAGTTAATTCTGTGAAGGGAGGCCTTGGCTAAGGCTTCCAAAGGAGTAAGTCAGTGCATGCGGAGATGCCCGAGGGGAGGGAGGAGAGGGTGCACCCAGGCACTTGTGGGTGGAGGGGCTCCCCTATCCCAGGCCACAAAGGGAGATTCCCACTCCCTCAGCCGCAAGAGATGAGGCTCCTCAGCTGTGTTACCCTTCAGGTGCTGCCACCCCACAATCCCCACCACTGAAATGCTTTCAAAGGTTAGCGGAGTCCCTTGATCAAGTGATGAGAGCAGACTGAGTAATGAGGCAATCCTGCAGACAATGCAGGAGAGCAGAAAGATGCAAACTCTGCCTCTCTGGGCAGTGAGATTTTGCTGATGTGCCGAGCAAGCAGGGTAACCTGCTCTGGTGTGCCAGTACAGACTTGTGTGCCCTGGCTTCTGCTGTGGGGCTCATCCCATTGCCCACTTCAGTTACTGCAAAAAGCCTTCCAGCTGAAGCAGGTCCTGAGGCAGTGCACAGCCTCACAAGCTGTTTCCTTCCATCCAGGATTCATTTTAAGGCTCAGCATAGCTTCTGGTGCAAAGCAGGCAGAAATTACATATTTGTCCTGCTTCTACAAAAACCAAGGAGATGAGTGTCCGTCATAGAAGTCATTTCAAGGCAAGTTCATCCCAGTCATGAATGGCTTCAGATCTCTACTTGTCAAAGGTCTTTTCCTACCCAAAGAAATAACAGAGGTCTATACAACTCACCATCCAGCTGTAAAGAGGGACTTACCCCCACATCGCTCCTCTTTATCTCTGTATCTTCACGTCAGTAACTACTGCAAAGCCCCTTCCACAGACCTCAGCGTATGTTTGGGTGTTAACCCCCAAGCTCTCTGAGGCAGAAAAGTGTATTTCCCCATGCATCTACTGTGCTGTGTAAATTGCCGATATACCATCCTGTAGATCTCAGGTGATCAGAAGCAGCAACGGGCTGACAAAGCTGAACCAGGAGGCTGCCCTGGCCCAAGCAGGAGAGGCCAAATAACATGGCAAAGGAGTGCTCTCAAAATTTTTATCCTGTTATACCCTGCTTGATTCAGGAAAAGCAAACACTAGTGGTTCAGGGGCTTTGCATCCCCTTCCAAGAAAGGACAGAGAAATTAGCTTTCCAAAGGGCTTGTTGCATTTTATTTTTAAAAAAAAATACGAAAAACCAACCCCACAACCAAAAAACCACTTAAATATTTTATTGGTACTATGCCCTCCAGCAAGCTGCTTTCCCACTGTACAATAGGTTTATCAACAACAGGAGGCTAACAGGGCCCTGCATTAACTACATCTTCCTCTATATCTGCTGCTTCTGCTGCATTTAAGAGAGCCACAATGGTCTGCTATAGGATTTTCAAAGGAATGCAGTGGTTGCGTACTCAGAAACAGTCCACACAAACACAAGATCAAGACAACCAGTAACAGCAATTCCAGCAGCTCCTCTTCCATCATCTTGATGGAGGGCTAGATTCCTTCCTAATCACAAAGAGATGTTCATCAGCCAGACCAGGTGGCAGCATCTGACCTCTGAAAGCAGCGTTGACATTTTCAAAGAGGGGATCTAGCCTAGTATTCAGAGGATGGGTCATTAAGAAGTCATCCTCTGAACTAGACAGAGGCAGTATACATAAGTCATATTTAAATGGGAGCCTTTGGAGAACCAAAGGGTCACAAAACACTAGCACACCTCACAGGGAAGGGCTCTTTAACAAACTCAGCTGAGGTGAGCAAGCCTGGCTGCAACCAGCTAGCTGAACACAAGCAAAAGCGAGGCTGTCTCTAAATTTGATCTTCAAGAGAACAGGCCAGCAAATCTATTTCTGACATTTCTTCAATAGATCTTTTATAATATTCCTCATTATGTTGTCTATTTTGGAGGACATAGCCAATACTTTGTTTGTATTTTTAAAAATTTGCATTTTTATCTAAACTTTTCTCAGAAAAAGTTGTGTTTGGAGATCAGTCCTTAACAAACAAAGAGAACTTCTGGCATGCACCCAGATAAAGGTTTAACACACCTGTAAGCATGCACATGAGCAGCAGTAATAGGAAATCACTCACTAGTGGCAAATTTATTCTGAATACATACTGAGAGAGAAGTACTACTTCCCTGTTGATGATACATCAAACATAGAAGCTGGCAAAGACAGATCAGGCTGGGTATCTCCTGCTATAAATTCCCTTCAACTGAGCTACAAGACAGTAGAAGACCAAGTATATCCAATTACATGCTTGACTGGGGTACTTTTATTTCTTTTGCTTTAAATAAAATTGAGTGAGCTTCTGCACACTGTCTCCTAGGCTTGCTCCACAGATCCTGCACACTCTTACATTGCTGCTGCAGGAAAGGTACTTTTGTGACTCCAACTCTTACCATGCAAAAGACTTTTTCCC
>NW_009700515.1:0-12447 GCF_000703405.1 Apaloderma vittatum | reverse complement strand
ATAAAAGCCAAGAAATTTCATGGGATTGAGCAGATGTATAACAAAAAAATCATGTGAAAGACTAATTTTCTTGTGGAAAGCCAGCATCCAAACCTATTGTGCAATCCTTCCTCTACCTTGCACAGATGACTTGCAGAGCAAGTTTTTCTATTTGACTTTCTCTACATAGAGACGTGTTTGTGGGTGAAAATCTTCAGGAGGATTAAAGGGGATTTAAATCAGACCAATTGGGAAAACACATGCCAAAAAATCTGCTTTCCTTGACAATATCAAATTGGGAGAAAGAAGTCATGGACAGAAGGATATTCTTTGTGAGAGGCCTGTGAACAGCATTCTTTTTCTGCTTTTGCTAGATTTAGTTGGACAAAAAAACTTTTCCTCCTTTTTGCATGGAAAGCCCACATTGCACTTCCCTTCTCTCAGGAACCTTTAGCAAGCACTGAGCCTAAGGGAGGGCATGACAGAGTCCTCTTCTTAGACTTTGTTTCATAGAGAAGTAACAGAGCAGCACGTACATCTCCACAATGATGAGGATCCTCCAGCAGAGAAGGCAAAGATAAAAAATAATCCTCTTCCCTCTGGGCATGCAAAATTACCCTGTGTTAATCTCTGGCAAACACAGCTTCAGGCTTCTAGATACTTCCCTGAAAAAGTGCTGAACAAGCTCCAAGGGCATCCACCCCTCCCTGAGGACCTACAGTGTCAACAGTTGAAGACTGCACAGTGCTACTGTCTCCTATTGCACAACTAGGCATGACCTTGGCAGAGTCCAACACACGTCCTACCATGAAATGTGACATATACTTGATTATCATGTTCAGGAAGGTACATACCTGTGTCCCAGAGGGACTTTGGAACTGATATTATCATCACAAGTTTCATATCTGAAGAGTCCTCAGGAAGAGATACAGTACTGGAGGCATGGCTGTAGTCATCCCTGCAACAGAAAGCAAGTGAACACTCCCACTTCTTAGTTGCCAAAGGAATGAAACATCCTTTGCTCCTTAGTTCTCCCTTTTAAATATTGTTATTCAGAAGGAATTCATAGTCTGACCAGGAAAAAAACCCGCAACACCTGAAGACTAAGAAAGTGTCTTTTAACTTTTTTTTTTTTTTAAAAAAAAAAAAAAAATCTTAGGAGTTAATGCCAAAGCTTTTCTGCCAGAAATTCTGATTCTGTGTTTACACACTCATCATTTCCCACTTCCCTCCCCAAAAAAATCTACTGGTAAGTGCGAGAGCAAAAGCAGTAAGAATTCAGAATGACTACATGGACTACCTCTGGCACCAGCATTTGCTCTGCAACATTTACAAGAATTAATTGCTCACTTGAATGTTTACAGAAGCTCCTCGCATGCCATTGCAGGCAAACCACAACTTCTCATTTGTACAACATCGAAATGCTTCGTGCACACCTGTGTCTTTCACAGGTCATACAATCAATTCCATTCCTTCTTAAGTACTTCCAAGGGCTTCTAAGTACATTGGATATTTGCCTTCCTCAGTGCTTGGCTAAAATGGGAATATTTAATTTCTGTCCTGCTTTGTAAACTAAGACCCTCCAGATTTCCAATCACTTCTTACACTGAGTTCCCCCCTAAGCTGAGTCTCTTCTCAGCAAAAGTTAAAGGTGTTGCTAAAAAGTCATCAAAACCTTACCTCTCCTTCTTGGTCGTCTCTACTTTTTGGGGGGGTGGGGCAGAAAGGCAGGTTGCCAGGTCCTTGAACAGGCTGTCTTCCTCATGATTATTTTATTTTAAGCAGACTTAGGGTCAGGCTGCCACCTGCCACAGAAATAAGCCCTGGATTTCCCATGTTGGTTCTCAGCAGTGGTTTCTTGGCCATGTCTTCCCTTACAGCCCCTGGGCAGCAGGTGCATGGCACTGGGCAACTGGGATAACCAAATCTGTTTCACACAGTTCAATTCAGTGCAGCTGCTGTTCTGGACCACCATGTGGTTGCAGGAACTGCAGCTATCCTCACTTACCTTGAAGTCAATTATCCACGCTGATATCAATGTTTAATTTTAGTGCTCCCCTCTAAAGGATTGTCTTGCTTTCACTAGCTCTAGAACATTTAAATGACACTATCATCCCTCATTCTCTACTGCCTGAGGTAGTCACCTAGGTAGTACTAAAAATCAAAACTATAAAACATTATTTAAAATATGTATTACAAGCATATAAACAATCACCTTCTTACGGACTTAGGAAGTGCACAATTGTTTCAAACTGAAAACATCTCCACCGAACATCTTTCGACAAAGCAGCTTTTGTTGAAACTTCGCTTGAGTTTCAACCACAAAAAACCATCAGGTTTTGTTAGCCCAGTCCTACCCTACGTCACTCTAAGGTTAATCCACCACTTCAGCACCCTGCAGTGCAAAGAGAGGTGTGTAGCGAGCTTTGGTTCAGAACTGACCCTCAAGAGTCCTCCTGGCTGAACAAACACACTGGCATCAGTTGTTTTACAGAAGTATGCAGCCACACACATATTTGGGTTGGTATTTCCTGAACTGTCTTTCATCCAGAGAGAGACAGGTCTCACTCCATTCTTCTCCCCTCATGTTTCATTAGATAAGCTACAGATTTTGCTTTAGCTTGGCTGCAGATTCTGTTTTGACCAAATACATCTTCAGACACTCCCTATTCCACTTCAGTTATACAAACAACTTCTGATCTAGCCCTCATGGTGTAGTCACAGTAAGAAACTATTTCCTGCCTCTCCAAGCTGTTGAGATATTTTTAGTTGAAATTGAATGCACATACCTGTGGCAGGTGAGGCACCAGTGAGAATGTGGGTGTGGTGAGACCTTTGCTTTTCTAGTGCCAAGTGTTTCTGTGGTTTGTCATTCCAAATCAAGCGAGGTGGCCAGCCGACATCTAGGCGTCACTCTCCTCAAGGAGGCTCTGCACCCTTTTACAAGGGACAGCTCTACTTTTTTGTCATTTTTGAACTGCAGAGGGACAGAGAATCTCCAATTCCATCAAGGCACAAGACATTACCTCTGTCATTGCAGCTTTCCACACAGGAAAGAATATAGAGGGGTGCTAGAGACTCTACCCACCTATTAAAGCAAGCCTCATACTACTTCTGAAAGGAATGATCCTGTCCTACCTCCTCCAGCAGTAAAATTGCCTTTCACATCATTTTACAAGTTTGGTTCAGGTCTGGCTCTGCATGCTGCCTATTACATAGCTACAAATAACACTAAGACGTTTCCCAGAGATCCAGAACCCTCACAGGGATTTAATCTTCATTTGCTGATAGTGAGACCAACCGTGTCCTGCTTGTGAAGAGTGAGAAATTTTGTCCAAGCATCCAGCAGGACAGACAACCAGTTGAAAGAGTTCCCTCGTTCCAGGTAGAAAAAGTATTTACATCCCACTCATTTTATTCCTATTTTTCCGGTGCATTCTACACCTATTTCATCTTACCTATGGGGATTCCTACCAAAAGGCACCGTAGAATTAATATGTTCTTGTTACTGGGTCCACTCCTGACTCTTTGCACTAGGACCCATGGAAGAAGCACTTTTCCTGCTTTACAAGAATGCTCTTAGCTGTCAAACATACCTAAGATCTGTACTCTTACTTATCTATTTTAGTCTTAGGCTACTTTATAAGCTATCAAACTTGGAAGGTATCTGGCAGATTTGAATTAAAAAAAAAGAAAAACTAAGAATACTAGCACTCTTCTCACACCAGACAGTAGTTTGTTTCTCATGAAGACAACAGAGCTGTCTTAAAAGATGTTCCCTTAGTTTTAACCATATGGTGGTTTTTTTGTAATTTAGCAGAATGTGCTTCCTCAAAAAGCATAAAAAGCATTCTGACTAGCACACCTAGATTTTTGTTGACACTATGAAGTAACCATTGTGCTTATCTTGACTACTGCAGTAGTTTTTACTTTCCATTGAGAGTTTTTAAAAAAACCCACAAGATTTTGAACATTGTTTTTCATGTAACAGAACCACTCATGAACTAGATTTTCTAACAGACAGTAATGAAAATTTATTTGCAATGTTTCCCAGCACTAACCTTCTGGTCTGAAATGAAAATAAGCACATGTATAGTATTCTTGCAAGAGTCTATGTCTATCGCACTGAACTAAGAGAAATAAATAGGGAAGCAGAGCTGCTAGATCCGTTTTTCACCAGTCAGTTCATGAGCCGCTTTCCTATGTAGATATCACCCTCTTGTGTTAGCTTGTCAGTACTACAGGAATCAGCCACAATTAAAACGCCTCCACCTCATCTTGTCAATCATTCTGGATCGAATTCCAGGTAGTGAATAACCTAACCCTGCTGAAACAGGTTCTCTCTGTCCTGGGTCACTCTTCAGATGATACGTCTAAAGTATTGATGTCATATCTGAATCACTAAGATCGACCTAAGAAGAAAACCTTCTGGCAAGGCAAATAAATACTCAAAATAAGAACAGGTCAATGATAAGGTCAGACAAGACAAGGAAACCAGGTAGCTTTAAAATTAGGCAAAATATATTTGGACTTCTCCACACCACACGTCTGCTCACTAAGGCAAAAGCAGCAGAGTTGTGCTGTGTGAACTCATTTCATTATTTTCACTATTCCCCCTCTTCCTTCTGACAAACTTCTCTGACCCCAAACGCACTCAGTGAGCTTGGGCACTGTGACAGGCTGCAACAGTGGGAAAACTGCACTCATGCTGCACCTATTTGTGAATGAGCAGGGCCAGACCACAGCTGCTTTCAGGTCCAGAGATGATGTTCTGGTGTCTGTGAAAGGAAGACTGGTCCCATGGTGCCACAAGGAGGCAAATTCAGTCCGTAACTGGTCAAGCAGAAGAGAGGAAGTTGTTTTCTGTGTGGACTGTCCAATTTCCTAGGTAGTTCTGAAATAAGATCCACTGGAGATGGTTTGATAGACTGGTTTTGCTGAGCTCACGTAGCCATAAAGAGAAAAATCTTGAAGTCTGTCCAAATCCTGAACTAGAAGGCTTTCCTTTTCTTCTTTTTCCCACCTGCCACCCTATTTCTGACACCAATAGCTTCTTCTGTGTCATCATCATCATTCCGAGATCGCTTTTTCTCTCCCTGCTCCCGCAGCTCCTGCAATACAATCAAGAGATTGATCAAGAATTCTGATATCTGATGAAATTCGGACTATGACACTGCATAGAGGGACAAAAAGCCAGCACCCACCATTCGAGCAAATCTCTGGGCCTCAGCCACACGCTCTGTCAGCATCATGACTTCTTCCTCTTGCATGGGGAATGCTGGCAGCTTCTTGCCAATCAGGTGTTCAATGCGCTGGAACAGCTCTACATCATACCTGAGAAGATAAGACATCTCCTGAGAGTGCTTCATCTGTCACCACCTGCAGACATCACCCCTTATCTCCAGCCCACATATATTGTTACCTTGTGCTGATGGTCTCAGGAGCAACTCTTAGTTACATTTGAATGATGCCATTTTTTGGAATGGCTTCACTGATTTATTCAGCTCATCTCTGTTCAGAAGTATTTGACAAAGATTTTTTTTTGACAAATACTTCAGTACTTATAAAAAAGCACACTTACTTAACCTGCTTTATATATTGTAAAAGTGTATGTATATTATACAATCAGGTTACCAACAGTACCTTCTACTCTTTACATGCCTGCTTCTAGAATTTATCTAGAACTTTCTCCCTCCCCACCCTGGGCTTTGAGCATTCTCCCCTTTAACTGAACAAATTCAACTGGCACTTCAGAATGAATAGTATGTTCGTCTCACCTAGGATGAGGTCAGATGTCTTTTGCTCTGAAACACAGATGGGAATACTAAGTCTGCCACATTTTAATACTTACTGTGTGACAAAAGTGATAGATTTGCCAGATCTCCCAGCTCGAGCTGTTCTCCCAACACGATGAATGTAATCCTGAAAAAAATTTCCTTGATAAGTAACAAGATACGTACGCCAAACACAGAACAGAAATTACTGGAAATCAGCCCATATAATTTTTCTTCAGGAAAGAATAAGAAAAAGTGAGAAAATACAGTCACGATTAAATACTCAGGACCGAATAACAGCATCAGGGTTTGAGAAGATGCTGGCTTCTGGAAGCATTTGAATTCTCTTTCTAAAGGAGAAGACCACCTCCAATTATTCAAGACTGTAGGACAAGTCTTGCTAACAAACTATCACTTCTTTGGAAAGCCAGTATTTAAACTGAGTCAGTATCTGCCCATGCAGTCTTGAGATCTAGTGGTCTACATAGTCTGCCTTTTAGATAAACTCTCTGGCAAAGAGACTGAAATTTGGCAACCACACTGAAAAGGAGGATGAGTAAGAAAAATTTGGAAGAATCTGATTTATTGAGCATCTTCTGTTTTTATGGTGCTAGGCTGCTTTCTAGGTTTTATACTGCATTACAGAAATTAAAATACTCCCTTCTTCATGCAAGATCTGTGGAAAAAGCAAGCATCACAAGAAAGGATGTGTTCTGTAACATGGTTAGATGAGAGGGAGTGGCACAAACCCCATAATTATGTCATTCAAGCTGCTGCCTTCTACCATTTTTTTTAAACTTCTGTTCTTTTACAATGTCAAAAGCAGTGTCTTCAAATGAACCACCATACTTTCTCCTCTTTGTAATATGTAGTAACTTTGATCATTATAAGGAACAATAGCAGTTCCTGAACTGCATGTTAATTATGTACTTTCTGAAACCAGGCTGGGAAACAAAGCCACATCTCTAAGATAATACTATACTTTCTGTAACACAGAAAGTTAGTAACTCACTTTTTTCAGTCTGTGGTACCTTTGTGATATTAAGGTGAAAGAAACGCATTCAAGAAATCTCTCGATCCAATCCTCAAACATAACAGGTAATTTTTTAAAAAAAAGTTTAATATGTGAAGGCAGGCCTGGATCACAGGAACAGAGATGACTAACTGAAACTAGCAATACATTAAAACTATTTTCCAAGTCTAGAAGTCCTTTGATATCATATGGCAAAACACGTTCTCTGAGCAGAAATACTAAGACATAGAACACCTCTCACTTCCCCTCTTCACTTACGGGATCAGTTCCACAATCCAGATGAGGTCACTCAACCGAACTGAGACACCAACTCAATAACAGAAGCTGAACTACATTTTTTAATCTACGTAAGTGTGAACTGGATTTCCAGTTCACAGAACAGAGAAAAGGTGTCTGTGTTCCTTTGTTTAGCTTCACTATTCCTCAGTGACCAGAAGCTCTCAGCTGGCACACAGACTAGCTTACCTTAGAGTGTGTAGGAATATCAAAGTTTATCACCACATCTACATGTGGGATGTCCAGACCTCTGCTTGCAACATCAGTAGCCAGAAGAATGGAACGTGCCTTTGCCTTGAACTTGTTTAGAGAGCCCAAGCGTTTATTCTGAAAGAGAGGAAGACAAAAAAGGAATGAGAGAATGCTCATCCTGCTTGATATGCTCTTGTCTAAATACTGGTACCGAAGACTGAGGGAGAAACTACTCAGAAAAATCTCACTTCTCTTAATTTCTTTTCAAATTATTACCAAATCAGTGGCAGCATTCACATTAGTTAAATTTCTAGGGATCAGTCCAGTCCACTAGCTGTGAAATACTCCCTTCTGCAAGGTAGTTGTGACTCTATATGGCGCAGCCCATTTCCCAAGTGACAGGTCTCCTGTCTACTCCATTCTGTTGGGTATGCCCATACCTGACTCATCTGCCCATGGAGAGGAATAGCAGTGAATCCCAAGTTGCGGAGCAGTAGAGCAGTCCTCTGAGTATTGTTACATGTACTACAAAATATCATGAAAGAGTTTCCAGCTAGTTCATTCAAGATATAAACCAGGTAGCTGTCCTGTAAAGAAACAAACAAACAAAAAAAAGTTACGTATGCCATATTAAGGTGTTAAGTACAAGCCAAAGAAAACGAGAAGATACTGGGCAGGTATCAGAATAGGAGGAAAAGACACAATCAGAACAGGGAAGAAACAGAAGTGACGTTACCTTGAATTTGCAGGGGATGAAAATGTAGTACTGCTGCAGTTTTTCAACTGTCTGGTATTTGGAGGAAACAGCACATTTAACAGGATTCTTCAGAGCAGCACGCTGCAGTTTTTGAACCTGAGTAGATCAATATGAGTTAGTACTAGGTGAAGAGAGATCTTGTCAGAAACCTGTATCATACACTCTAGTGAACAACATAGCCTGATCGAAAGGGAATTAAAGCAAAGTACTCTGCTCTCACCTTCTTGGTCATGGTAGCCGAAAACAAGAATGTCTTCCTGTCTCGAGGAATCACCTTCAGTATCTTATCCACCTGTAAAAATAGAAAGGAAACGGAAATGCTGAATACAACAGCAATCAAGACGTAAGCTTCCTCCAAATACAACTATCATCCAAACAAAGATTAATGTATGTGTGCAATTTAGACTCACAGTAGGAACAAACTGCCCCTCTTCTCAAGGGAAGGTGTAAGCTGATAGCTTGTTGACAACCGGGCAGTGTGAACTCCAGAAGTCCAACAGCACGGCAAGTGTCAGGCAGTATTCCTGCAGGAATGTGTGTGACTGTCCTAACACCACAATGTCACGTGCTCCAGAGAAACCATATTTCAGAGACAAAACGCCTCCTACTGTCTTGCTAGTGCTCTGCAGAACTCTGCTAAATTCTACTCCCCACCATACACTTCTGTGCAACTATCAAGTCTTATCATAGAATCATAGAATGTTAGGGGTTTGAAGGGACCTCTAGAGATCATCTAGTCCAAACCCCCTGACAGAGCAGGATCTCCTAGGGCAGGCCAGGCAGGAACTCATCCAGGTGGGTTTTAAAAGTCTCCACAGAAGGAGATTCCACAACCTCTCTGGGCAGTTTGTTCCTTATTTTACCATTTGCTATTAATCTCTACAGAAGAGCAGTTTACTATGTGACTGCATGAAGCAATTCTAAAAGGGACTCATCTGGTGTTCCAAACTCTTCTTTCAGCAGATTCCTACCTCTGTCTCAAAATCCATGTTAAGGATCCGGTCAGCCTCATCCATTACTAGGAACTTCAGAGCTCGTAAGTTGAAGCCCTTTGTGTTCTCCAGATGATCAACTAGACGGCCAGGGGTTGCTACCAACAAAATCATGACAGCAAAATTAGAATGAAAGTAAAGGAAAAGATCCAAAGAGACAAGAGAGTCATCCTTGACAGAAATGTAATTTTTTGCCCAAGAGAAGTAAAAGCAGATTGCTTTGTGGGAAGGACGCTTTCATAGCATATCTTCAGAATGTTTTCAAATAAGACTAATGGAATCAAACTCCCCGAAGAATCCCCTCCTTCCCCTTCTCCCCTTAAAAAAAACATAAGACAGACTGCAGATGAGCTGTACTGAGAGGGTTGAGACCAGCATTTTGAATACTTGAGGAGAAAAAAAAAAACAAGCCAAAGGCAGTCTAGCAGGAATACTTTGGAATTAACTTGTAGCAGCAAGGCTACTGCTGTATACTTTAGAAACATTAACTAGACAGTACTCCGTTCTCAGGACAAAAACAAGTGAAGGATATGCTCTCACTTCTCCTTCAAGTGCATAAAACGTTTTGGCACTTCTTTGGATAACTGCAGTTTGGTAATACTCATATCCCATACTCCCACAGCACGTTAACTTACCAATTATAACATGTGGTTTCTTGGCTAAGGCCAGAGACTGAGACATCGTGTCAATTCCACCCACAATAACCGCTGCAGGACAAATAGAATATAGTGAATCTCTCAGTGTTGCACTAGCCAGCCTCTGGCACCACAGTATTTCCTCTCACTCCCTGTCACCCAACTCTGTACAGATGAAAGGCTATTGATCTGTATGAGAATTCACTTTATTTTAGCACACCTGATATTCCCAGCCTTCTTACGCCATACAGTTCTTACTGGCCCCAGGTATTTTATTTTCACAGTTGAAAAGCTACAGGCAGAATGTATTCCTTGCAGCTTAACTCAGCTGCAAGAATCCAGGAATTCTAAAAATACCCACAAAGCTTTTATGTTTGTAGAGGATACCTAAAGAACCAATACAGACAGTCTGAAGGAAGGATTTAACTACATCACACAGGACACGAACTTACTGCTGAGAAGACTCTCTTTTACTTCTGTATTTAACCGTTTGAACATACAGTGCAGAAGAACTGCAGAAAACTCCATGAGGAAAGACCATACAGTCTTCTTTATCAAATGTCACAACAGATCTCTATATTCCAGCATCACAAGCTTTTCCCACCTTTTGTTCAACCCTCCATACAAATACTCTATTTCTTCCTTTGCAATCCAGAGCTGACAAACTTCAGCCTTCAGGAAAACTGCTCAAATATCACAAAGCTACTTACTACTGTGGACACCAATGGAGGATCCAAGAGCTTCAAACTGCTCTGAGATTTGGAAGGCCAGCTCCCTTGTTGGTGTAAGAACAAGAGCAAATAATCGCTGAGGTGTTTCCAGCAGTGCTTGAAGAATTGGCAAAGCAAAGGCTCCTGTTTTCCCAGAGCCAGTTTCTGCCAGTCCAATGATATCTCTGCCTAGAAGGAACAGCAAGGAGGGCAAAAACTGTTACGAATCCAGACCAGGAAAATGAGCCTTTAAAGCATTACACAATAAAGCACACAAATTCCTTAAGGACAGGGAAAAAACAAAACAAAACAAAAAACCAAACACACAAAGGGTAAAGAAGAACAAAGGGCCAAACCACAGAATTTCAGAATATCTCTGCAGCACTTTTACAGTGTGACTTCATTTGTACAATAATTACAGTCTCTATCCTTTCCATTGTCTAGACAGATTTCTACGAATATACAGGATTTCACAGAAACTTTAGGTTAGAAAAAGAAAGCTTTACTATTTCCCAAATCAGTCTGTCAATTTACAGCATATTAGTTCTATCTGGGTAGGTATGCTAGACCAACTGTTGTCGGTTTACTGACTTTTAAGAAAACAGACCCCAGTGATTGAGACTTAGGTTATACCAACTACAAGCCAACAGTACTACCAAACTCACATTTCACAAGCCACGATCAATTTTGTGCCACTGATTAAGAGAGTAATTCAATCAGTTTGCAGCAGGGAAGATTAAGACAGCAAGTCCTTTGCCCAAAAACAGTGCAGGCAACAGGGTGGAATTCATCAGTAGAATCCATTCTGACCTCCTAAACTCCCACAGCTGAGAAAAACATGCTGCCAACAGGCCTTACACTGGAGATAACTTCTCAGGAATGCAATCTTACTTTTGTTGTTTTCCAAGAGAATATTATACATGGAGGGGAAGAGTCTGACAACAGTTAAGTACTAAGAGCAGATACTGGAAGTTTATTCCCATTCTGTCACTGTTTCTGCTTCACAGTGTTTCATTCTAGGTTTTTTGTTTGTTTGTTTTGGGGTGTTTTGGTTTTGGTCTTTTTTTTTTCCTAGGACATTTAGAGAAAGTCACTGTGGTTTGGATATCACTCACTCCAGAAATCTAATTTGAAAGAATTGCCTGCTCACAGCAAAGCAGATTATAGAAGCTATGTAATCAGTCAAGGTTTCTCCAATTTCAGACACATGCTGTAAGTCTCTAGCAGAAGAGGCACAGTCCTAAATCTATCAGAAATTTCCTCCATATCCTTGAGTATTTTGGAACGAAAATGGTCGATGAAGACTAACAGGTCAAATGACTAACAATAATTCTGTTTAACATGGAGTGTCATTTGCTACAATGGTAGCAAATATTCAAGAACCCACATTTGCACCCACGTGAAAGTTTGTAATAGCCAGCATCGTTATAGGAGAAATCAATATTCCAAGTTCCACCTGGGAAGGACATAAGAAAGAACACAGAGACTACTTCTGGACAGAGATATTCAACGATGAAGATGTGACAACGGTGTCATCCCTGCCATTCAGTAAAATTTCTCATTAGGTAAAATCCGTTCACGTAAGAGCTCCGGGGCCATCCCCAGAGCTGGGATCAGAAAAACCCACTGCTCACCTTGGAGAGCCACTGGAATAGCCTCAATCTGGATCTTTGTCGGCACCTTCCATCCCAGCTGGTCACAGGCTTCACACAGGACATCTGTCACCCCCTGAGCATCAGTGAAAAGAGAAGAGAGAAACAGACATCACCAAGGGGACCTAAATCAAATCACAGAGTTAAGTCAAATACACGATGCTAATTTGTTCAGAACTGTTGGAGGTGACTGCCAGCAGTAGGAAACCTGTCTTTCTTTTTTTCTTTTCTTTTTTTCCCCTCCTTGTTTACACAAGGAACTTTTCCGCACACCCTCAACTACCTCCCTTTCCCTCTGGGGGTACCCCATGAGCAAGGGGGGCGAAAAAAAGAAGAAAATACGGAAAAGGTCTGGGCACGCCAACACAAGTGAAAACAGGAGCACATGCAGGAGCAGCCTCACCGGAGCGGAGGCCGGAACCGCCCAGAGCAGGGCACCGGGGCCTC
>NW_009700514.1:0-1813 GCF_000703405.1 Apaloderma vittatum | reverse complement strand
AGCAGCAGGGTCAGCTTGAGCTGGGTGCCTCTGGAGAGAGACTCCCAAAAGAGAAATCGCTGGGTATTTGTACCCTTAGAGGCTGTGCATCCACCCTTCATGTGATCTTCATGTGCCTTACACACGTCCTTTGGTCCAATGGTGATTCTGGCCTGACATCCTTCAACATCTTCTAACTCCTTATTGGAATACTTCACTATCTCCAGGCAGGTCATTATCTGTCTTTACCTTTCCTATCACCTCTTTTTTCCCCATGGCTTTTGAGAATTGATACAGCTCAGTAACACTTTCAAGTGAGCTGAAATGGAAGTTGTTTGTTTTCTAGATAGGAAAGAAGACTGGATTTGTGGCTTTTGGAGCTGAAAAAGTAGAGGACTCTTACAAGGAGAGGAATCAACCGTAAAAATACCTTAGTTACAGTTTCTAATTTCCCATCAGAATTTCTTAATTTTCTTATTTACGTCTCATGCTTTTACCAGTTAGTGCCATTGCCACATGGTTTCTCTAGGTTACTGTTTGTGTGTCAAGGCTGTTCCTGACAGCTAGGACCATCCTCTTTTTCTGTTTCATGACAGTGAAAGATGTTCAGCACCCTTCATAGTCAGATTTGGCTATCAGTATTTTTTTGGTTTTGCTGTATTTAAAAAAAATATATTAGAAGAAAGGAGTTATTAATATTATAATATTAATACTGTGAGAGATCAAATACAACCAGCGGCAATGAGAAGCCCCAATATTATTTATTTGTTATAAAAATAACAGTATGGCCAAGCTAGAATATTAAGCCCAACATTTTCTAGTAGGGAGTAAATAGGAAGTAATTGGGAAGTAAAAATCTTAATCTTATAAAGAAAACTTAGAGAAACATGCAGAAATACATAGTCAGAAATAAGCCTGCACTGTGAAGGAAATTGACTGAGTAAGGTAATGGTGATTTTTGAGCAAATTCCTATAATTACCCACCTACCACAGAATTTTAACATGTTGCTTGGAGTTACCTGTCAAACTAACACAGAAATGTTTGCCTCCTTTCCTCCTTTTGCTGGCTGCTCAGCAGCAATTAACCAGTAAACACTTGTTGGTCACTGGTTTATGTTCCCACAGTAAATGTTGCACTCAGATGAAGACAGGAGCACTGAAGCCAGAAAATGTTAACCTTTGTACCTAAGTGTACTCTGATGAAGTTTGCTCTTTTCAGTAAGCACCCTAATGAAAACAAAGTAATGTGCAGTTATAAATCTTTGCAAGACGGGCACCTGAATTCCTATTACAGGGCTGGGTTTTATATTGCTGACACTGAGCTCCCCTCCAGAGGACAGTGAATTCAGTACAACGCCTTCCAATGACAAGATATAAATCGAGCTCAAAACGTGTGCTGAGAATCCTGATTATTTTTTATGGCCCTTGTTCGTCACCTCCCATGAGACCTGAAGGATTTCAAAATAAATGATAAATATTAAAAGTTAAAGAAAGCTTTAAGGCTATGTTTGGCAGCGATCCGAGGCCTGCACTTAGTCTGGAAGCTGGTGGAGGTTCACGGAGGGCGCTGGAGATGTGAAGGAGGCTGGCACAGCGCGCTTTGCCATCGGGGTGAGACGCGGGGAAGGGACAGTTTGGTCAGAGGGAATGAGCAACCATCTGGCTGCGGCTAGGGGAGCAAGAGGATGAGGGTTACGGCAGTAGCAGCACATATAAGGCTGCCAGCTACGTGGGTCCGAGTCTTTAGATAAAGACAAGCTGCGTCCCCACAGACCCAAAAGGCTGATGAGGGCTGTAGGGAATCCCCCCCGTAGCTTGCAGATGAGCGGACAGA
>NW_009700513.1:0-2177 GCF_000703405.1 Apaloderma vittatum | reverse complement strand
CGCGACAGCGTGGGGACGCGCCCAGAGCCCCGGGCTTCGGCGCGGCCGTAACGGACGTTACGTAGTTTTCTACCCATTTGTTATCGATTGCCATTCCGGTTCTGTTTTGAAATGTAGACTTTTTTTTCCAAACTCTGACTGTGTTCATTGTAAAGACTTAACTCTATGAATGTGTGGTTTTGGGAATCAGTTTATTTTATATTTGTGTAAATAAAGCCTCAAGATCTATGCATGAGGTGCTGTCCTCGCAGACAGCGAGTGGGTTGTTACCTTCAGCGGTGTATGTTCACAGAGTCCCCTTTTATACCTTAAGTTTTAATTCTCTGGTTTGTGTTACTTTGTGAGAGCAAGGTGAAAGTGCTGCTAATGGTCAGGTCACACAGTACTCCTGGAAATGGTCACGTAGTTTAAGTGTTTGAGACATTAAAATTCTTTTGGCTGCAGCTCCATAAAGAACGGCCGGGATTTGAGTTTTCCGGCTGGGCTGAGTTCATGGCGGGGAAGGGGCGGCTGTTTTGGGTTGGATTCGCTCCCTTTGTTCAGCCATGGGTGATGGTACCGCCAGCAGGTAACACTGAAGCGCGAAAGGCCCATAACTGTGCAGGTGGTTAATCTGGGATGTGAATCCGTAATGTTTGTGTACCACGAAGAATAATGTAAACTTGAAATATCCAATATTACTGTAGGAGTTAACGGTATCTACACAGTGCATATCTTATTTCCTTCAGAAAACAAAATAATTAGGCTGCTCTAGGTAGTGACTAAGGCTTTCGTGCCAAGACTCATTTCAGGGAATAATTTGTCTCACAGTTGTATAGTACGAGTCGGTATGTAGTGAACACAACATATGTACAGCAGAAAAATAAACGTATTTTTCTGTAACTCAATTGGAATAAGGCTTCCGTGGTATTTCAGAGTCGCTTCGCTCTCTGAAGATGCAACCGGTGCCCGTACCTCGTCTCGTTCCCGTCACTGCCCCCAGATCCACGTACCCTGTGTAGCTCTAGGGCAGGCGCTGCAACCAGACGACCAGCACAGCCCCTGAGGAGTGCCCCAGGCGCCTGCTGAGGGTTTTTAGGGCTTTTCTTAAGGTGAGATCGACGAGAAAGGTAACGGTGTCCCTGGCTGGAACCTGGAAAGCAAGCGTTCTGGCCGGGCGACTCTGGCGAAGAAGAGAGCCGCGGGGGTAACCGCCGGCCCCGCTCCCAGCCCCAGCCCCCGGCAGACTGTTCCCTGCAGAGCCCAACTCCTCCTGCCCGGCAGCTGCTCTCTGCGTGTCCCGTGTACGTTTTCACTTTGCTCGTTTATTTTTGCTCAGGGCAGTACTGGGGGTTTGGAAGAGAAGACAGTTCTGTCGGGTGAGACTTGTTTTGCTTTAGTAGAGCTAGGGGAGCCCTTGCTGATAAAGACTGAAAATATTTATTTAAAATAAAGTCGCGTTCCTCACATTCAGGAAAGATTCTTTATTGCGCTCCGGCTGGGATTCATTTTTGTCCCTGTTTTTGCAAGTTTCCACACTGTTATTTCTTGGACTAGACCAGCTGCTGGGTCTGGGAGGTCACTTTTTAGTTCTTTAAGTCACTGGTAAGTGAATGCAACGTGGAGCCTTGATGAAATGAGCAAGCATTGCACTGTGGGTACATGAGTTTATTTGTCTTTGTTGATGCACTATGAGAACCGAGGGCGCTGTACATAGAATTTTGCTTTGGAGCAATATTTGCAAAACTTGAAAACTTGTGTATCTTGGTGTTTGGAATAAATAAATAGGTTTTTGTTGGTTAAGTCGTAGTCAAGTCTTTGTTTCACTTAATGATTATTTGATAAAGTAGTTCTGGACTTTTGTTTTTTTCACATAGCTTGAAATGCAGGTCCTGTGTTTGACAGGAATACAGATGTTAATGGTTCCCAAAGTATGGAAACCGTTACTTTTGAGATGTGCCTTATCCAGATGTTCTGAACGGGTAAACTAGTACGTATGGGTTTATGCTGGATGATGTTTTAGTGGGCAGCTGGTGTATTTTATTCCCAAATCCCCAAATTAACCCCAAATTCCCAAATATATTACATGTATTAGGACCTAGTATGTGCAGCCTGACCCTGATTTCTGTTCCTGCTTTGACACGCGGCCGGCCCCGGCGGAGCACCTGGCGCCGTCGGCGAGAGGGGCAGCCGGCGCG
>NW_009700512.1:0-8252 GCF_000703405.1 Apaloderma vittatum | reverse complement strand
GTCGCCGTGCGGGGCGCGGGCTGAGGAGAAAGGCGTTGCGGGGCCGTCTGCCGGGCAAACTTTGTGCGAAGGTTCTCCCGACTGGCCTGGCTCGGCCGCTGCGAGCTGTTGTGTTGGGCTCCTTTGCCGGGCGTCTTCCTGTGCTGCCTGCCGTGCCGTGCTGCGCACGTTGCCAGCTCTGTCGCCGAAACATAATTGTTTCAGCCCGTTCCCTGTCTCTTGTTCCATCTCCTGTTTCCTTCTCCTGGCCTCTTTCCCCCGGGCTCCTGTCCTCCACCTTGCCTCTGTTTCGGTTGGGGTTGTCAGGTCCTGCACATGTGCTCCCAGGGCTCGCTGTTTGGGTACCCCCGCTCACCGTTCTCTGCAGCAGGCACTCTCCTCTCTTGGCTCACTGGGGCATGCGACTTGCCTCAAAATTGCACTTTTTTTCTTCTACCACTCGCTGCTTGCCAACCTTTTACATTTGTATTGCCTCACATAGGAGAGGAGCGTGGTCTTCAGTTCACCTTTGGTAGTACAGCTGTTCAGCAGCTGGAAGTTCTTGCTTCGCATGCCGGCTATGCCCAGCACCGTGTAAGAGAAAGGGAGCCTTTATCTGTGTAGCTTTCTTAAAGCATGAAAGTAAGCCTGCTCTGCTGCAGAGAAGGGAAACAAAAAGAATGAGTCCTCTGCTAGCCTTGTTCCTACAATACAACATTGGATGTTTGTGTCTCAGTTGCACCTAGAGGAGTGGGTGCCCCAAAAAGTCTGTTTGCAAGTGGTTTCTGGAGACTGAGGGGCACCGTGAGGCTTAAACTATGGTAGAGGAGTGGCAGGGAAAGAAGGCAGGCACTTTGAATGTCAGGAGAATTGTCGAGGATAACTTGTTTTGAGATCCTCAGTGCAGCGATTGTAGTTTTCCTGTGAATTTGGCTGTGCTAAAGACATCCACAGCAACAACTGGAGGGGTAACAGAGAGTGAAAAAGAACAGTTCCATGCGTCTAAAAACTGTTCTTGTCTTGTTAGGCATCATTATTTTGCCATTGCTTCCAGCCTGTCCAGCAGCCAAATGTGTGAGCTTGACCTCTATAAACCTGTGATAAACACTCCCAAAGAGAAAGAACATAGAAAAAAATTAGTGTGAAATTTTATTTACAATAAGCAAATACATTTTTAATAATCTCAGCAACTTGACCTTGTCAGCAGTTGTAAATGTTGGCTTGATAGAGGTTGGGAACTAAGCCTGAATGACTTGCCTGAGAGAATGTTTTCCTTCAGTTGATATTTTACTTAGCATAGGAAAAGGCAGCATAACCTCAGCCTTGTCATTGCAGTTACTGTTTTAGTTTTGGTAAGCTACCAAGAAATTTCCAGGTAGAGGTTGAGTTAACAGTGATTTCAGTCTCTAGATTGAAAGTCCAAGGAATCAGACAACAGTTTATATAATTAGTTTGTGCTATTTCCTGTGTAATATTATGTATACACAAGATTTGAAGGAGAGGAGGTGTTTTCCATGCACCGTGGATGTTTGGTGGCTAACTTGTCTGCTATAAACTGATTGGAAGACAGATTTTCAGTTGTAAACCTAAAGGCAGCAGTAATAAAAGGTGGATAAATTCTGGCAAAAAGTGTGAGTTTCAGGACAAAGGTGTTACTCAGTGACACGAAGGTATTACCTGGAATGTGTGACTGAGAAAGAATCCTGTTGTGTTTAGCGAGAGCTTTCATCAGCAGCCTTGTAAAGCTGATGTGTGTTTAGCCACATCGTGTGATGTAGAATAATAGCATTAACTCATTGTTGACCATGCATTATGTGTATGCATTTCCAACCTCCAGCCCCCCGTCTTGCCCGTAGTGTTTCTTCTCAGCCGTGGAAGCCCCAGAAAAATCAAAGGTTTCAATGGAAACGCGTCTCCTTTGGCACTCTGGCTGGAAGAAGGTCTTCAGATAAACACACCTTTGGTGACTTTGAAAAGTATTTGCTATTGAGTAGGCAGTAACTGCTTCAGAGTCTATGTTTTCTGTCAAATTAATCTGCTTGAAGGGTTTTTAAAAAAATGGTTATTAATCTGAACCTCTGTGGTCTCTCATGTAAATAGACATGCACAAACTCTGTAGTGAAACAATAGGCTCTAATGAGAAATAGTAAACTACAGAATGTAACAGTGCAATAGAATTGTCCATAATGAGTGCTTTGGCTCCGCTGTGCTAACAGGGCTGTTGAGAAAAGCAAGGCTCACATACTGATGTTTATTATGCACCATTTTCTGTGTACTGTTTCTGAGGGAGAATGAGACTTCACTTCTACCACGTTGCTGGTGCACTAGGACAGCATTTGTTCCCATCCAAGGCATACCCTTCTAGTACACTTCCCTGCCGGTTTGTTTCACTAATGATGGCTCTATTGACTTTGCTTCACATTTCAATAAGCAAAAAAAAGTGGTTTCGATGAATTCCTATGACTTGTACCAAGTTGCAGCCTAAACCAAAATTTTTCCAGCTGAGTTATAAACCACTGAAAAGTAATTTTGTTTGTTTGCTTTTTTTTTTTAAAATGTGAACGCTGGAAGGATTTAAACCAGCTCATGAGAGGCATGTAAGGCATTTCATGGTGTGTAGAGTAACAGTTGTTAAAGAATGTATTTGCCAGCTTTTAGAAGGATGTTGCAGGGGAGTTTGCAGAACAATCTGATAAAAGCTTTAGTGATAGAGATTTTAAAACCGACCCACCTGTGGACTTTCCGTTCTGAGCTTCTGTTAGCTCTGTGCCTAATTAGTAACTCTGAGGCTGCTAATAAGCAGACGTGGTACTGATGATGTTGTTACAAGAACCTCCTCTCTGAGGAGCTGCAGTGAAGTCTGCTGCATGGTACACATGAAGCTCATCCAGTGCCTGCCTGCCCCCTCTCCCCCTCCAGTGTGATGATGATCCAGTTTGAAAGAGAAACGCCTTGTCTGAGCTTTGCTAAGAGGGAGAGGAAGAGGTTACGTCAGCCGCTCAAGATCACATGCAGGCAGGTGGAAGACAAGCTGCTCAAAAGGCTTGAAATTCCATTTCCTCTGCGGACCATCGTTAGTTTCTAAATTCTAAAAACATTAGTGTCAATTAAAAAGTTCCGGCTTTGCAAGATGGATCATACTTCTGTGCATCTGGATGAGATGTAATACCCCTTACACCATCCAGTGCCTAATACAGTCTGTTCACAGGTTCTGTTTTGGATTGGGGTATAACGCCCTGAAATCAAACAGATGATCGTTGCCCTGTAGCCTTGTAACTGTTTCTGTTTTATTCTGTAACAGTGTTACAGATCGTAAACCGAATGTTAGAATTAGCTCTTGTTCTTAATGTGCAGATTGAATTCACAAGGCACTGAAGACAAATAACTGTTTGAATAGGTGAAGTGACTGGTTGCTGCGGTGTATTTTTTTGGTGAAAGCGTGCACATGTGTGTCTGGTTTAAGATGCGAGTTGGCTGAGTGTTTGCTCTATTGAGTCATATTTCTTCATACTGCCCTCAGCTGGGCTTTTGTAACCACCTCTCCCTTACCACTTGGAAGAGACTCTGAGTCTTTTAAGTACTGGCCTGGTCTCTGACCAGTTGCACACTTGTATTCCTACAGAGAAGCCGTAGCTGGGAGAGACAGGGAAAGCTGAAAGAGGAACTGACTTGATTCACTCTGCTGTAGTGAAACCCAGATTATAATAGCTCTTCCTGAAGGGAGTTTTCAAACAGCTTAATAAATAAAGAAAAAGGATTCAATTCAGTCCATGAGTGAAGCGCTTTTTTTTTTTTTTTTTGTAGGGGGTTAAACTTAATGTGGCCGTATGTGCTGCTAGCTGAGAAGGTTAATGAAACTGAGTATAAAGGGTGACTTCTCTGAGGACTGATCTGATGTTTGAAGGAGCTGAAACCTGCCTTGGCTGTCTTTTTTTCCTTTGTTTTTCTTTGGCCTGTAGTGGGAACAAGATAGGCATAACTGAGTTAACAAATAGCTCCACAGCTAGAGCACAGCTGAACTGATGTTTTCTAAGAGCAGTAATTGGTATGCTGAAGCAAGCTGATACGGTGGTGTATATTCAAAAATAGATTTGTTTTTAGTTCTTGCTTAAAGGCTGGCTTATCTTCCCTAGTGATAATATGTACTTTGCATAAAGAATTTGACTGGTCTCTCTGTGGCTTACACTATTTACTTTTACTTGCAGCTTAGCTGTATCAGTAACATAATGTAACTCTACCTGAATTGAAGGGCATGATTCCAATGTCATAGCCATGTATTTTTTCCTAAATATTTAGTTACTGAAACAAACCTCCTGATAGATAGCATTGTTTAGTGGCTACAGCACTTCACCAGGTATCCCAGTGAGCAGCAAAAATGAGCCTAGATCTTTTAAGTTCTATTTTAATGCCATTCTCTTAGGGCGCCTCTCCATCTTTATAAATAATTTTTGAGCTCAGATGATGAGTGCTATGTAAAGTTTCTGGGCTTCTTTATTTGTTTAGAATCTTAAAGAAGATTATCAAGAGTATGAGATACATACCCTTAAACCTTATAAGTAAATATAGTGTTCATTTTTATGGATCAGCTGAGATCAAGCAAAGAAAAAACCTGGAAATTTTCAGGACTGATATTAAGATGTTGATGCTCAAGTAACTTGTTTTTTTTTTTCTTTTTTTTTTGCTTTTAAATGCTGCACAGCTCTGACATTACCGTATATTACTGAGGCCATGAAAAATGAACAGCCATTGTTCTGTGCTTTAAAACTGAAACAAACTGAAAAGAATTTATTTTTTCTGAATGTTTTCAGTCTGGAGGAAAGAAGTTAATCCAACATTCTAGAGGTTTTGTTTTTTCTTTCTTTGTTGCTAATATTTATATAGTAAACAAATATCACCTCTGTGCTATATAAAAATACTTTAAATGAATAGAAGTTCATTTGCAATGAATTTGGTTCTTTGCAATGTAGGAGAGGAATCAGATCGAATTCACAATTTCTCAACAATTAAGATTTAGTAAAGGGGAGAGCCTGAACTTGGTTCACTCTACTGGAAAGCTCTTGCTAGCTTTCACCTGAGGGAAGGGATGATTTGGATCCTCTGCAGAATGGTTAGATGCCTGCCTCGGGAGATCTGGTGAAGACTTTACATGTTAAGTTGAAGATAACATCTATGTTACTGTAGCATCTGAACCCTTTGGAGTGTTGGTAGGTACTAGGGAAACTGAAAACCAGAAAACAACTCGTAAGTAAATTAGGAGTTCTTCACGAAAGGGAAACTAACAGTGAATTTAGGTTGTGCAGTGTGTGTTTTCTTTACTTTAATGCTTGAATGCTCAAGGCTCAAAAAGGCGGTAGTGAAATAGAGAGTTAACTAATCATTATGGTGTCTTTATTATAGAAATAAATGTTTCATAAGCACTTGTAAATATTTTCACAAGACCCATTAGATGACAAAATGTGTTCCCTGTTGTACTGTTGTAGGTCCAAAAAAAAGAGACCAACATAAAAAGCCACTGAGTTTTAATCTGTGATTGGATGCCTCGGACCTAGTTTTCAGACTGCGTAACACCATACAGTCAGATGTTCAGCACTGCCTCCCCGGTGACTTCAGATGAATTTGGGCTTAGTGTCTCTGAAAATTAGAAAATGAAAAGTAGAAATACAATTCCAGTATTCCCTTAGAATCAGAATACAGCATTTAAGCCCATGAACAGACTGGTTTAAAGGATTTGATCAGCATCACATAAGAACTCTCTGGCAGAGATAAAATCTTCCTGGCTGGTCTTTGGCTACTTTTGCTGTGGATTCCTCCCTTTATTACTTTTTTTTTCTACTGCATACTTTGCAACATCTACAAGAAATAAGGACTTAGATGGAGAAACCATGACAACATGCAGTAAGGCTATAGTGTGCCCAGGAGTACGGACATCCCCAGAAAAGAGAAATAAATCCTGCTCAAGGTAGCTCTTTTAAGCTTGCAGGAATTTAGTCTAATTAGTACAATGGTTGCTTCTGTCCTATGGTGCCACCACCAAAGTTTTCCAGAGTTTTAATGAAGAATATTTTCTTTCTTGTTACTGTCGAACAAGTGAGATTTCATTTTTATGGGTCCTGTGAACTGAGTTTTGGTTTTGATTTTTTTTTTTTCTTCTTTTTTGTCCTGCTTCCAGCCTCCAGCTCATTACACCTTCTCCAACATTTCCTTCTGGCAGTCTGTTACTTTACATGGCAGATTTGGTTCTTACATCCTCGGTTAAAGAGGACATCTTTACCCATCCAGGGTACGCCCTTTTCAGGGGTTTGTTGCAGAACTGGTGGACAGGTACTCTCCTCCTCTCACTCATAGTTCAGCTGTCAGCCTAAAGAAATTCCTAGTGCCGATTGTTTGGATAATCCTGCTTAGTTCCAGTCTGAGTACACCCAGTGTATTATGGAATTTAACAGCTAATATATCTGCTGACCACATGTAAACTGTGGTTTTGCTATCCTTTCCTTTTTGCTCCTTTTCCACTCCCTCCAGCCTGTAATCTCTCTGGCTTGTGGGGTGGCAAGAAACCTCTATTCAAGGACCCTCCTCACACCTTTTCCAGAGCTGTACACCCTTGCTCAGCCAGAGTTAAAGCCCTTTTGCCAAAGTGAAAGAAAAGTTGCAGAGTATTTTGCCTCTGCCAGAAACAATTTGTATTTCATAGGTTTGTTTGGAAGCAGTTTGGCAGAAATCTTCCAGGAGGAGATTCAAGCAAATAAAATAATGATGTGTATGAAAGTTTTTCAGATTGTACTGGTGGATTTGATCTCTCTCAATCTGAGGCAAAATTGGGAAACAATGATTTGGCTTAATAAGGCAATGCCATGAGCCCTGTCTGTTGTAAAAGCTTAAGATAAAGGCTGCTCTGCTTTTCCTTTTAAAATCTATTGATGTGAATTTTGACTGCAACTGTTTCTAAGAAACACCATCATATATATAATTTATTAAAACACATACTCATCTGGCTCATGGTCTTACTAGTTGATAAGGTACATGTAGATTTTCATTCCCCTGCAGGGGCTTTTAAGATTCATTAGGAACTTTTCATCGATGGCAGGACTGACTTGATTCTTGCATTGCAGGCACACGAGTCCCAGGCTGTGATGTTCTGTGATCATTCTAACACTGAACTGTGCTTGGCACAAAACAGCAATAGTGATACACCCTTGCCTTAATCCATACTGAATAAAGTACAGAGGGTTCTGGGAGGAAGGGCCAAAGCCTGAGGTGTAGGTGGCAAAGAAGTGCACCCTTATGTAGCTGGTTTCTTCTCACTTCATTTCTCTTCAGGTCTTACCAGTGATGGTGGAGTAGAGTCCCTCATGGGTGGTTGCACAGTCTGGTCGTGGGGTTGCTCTGAGGGTCAGGAAGCATGGCCATACCATCAGAAAGGAGCTAAACTAAGGTTTCCACCCTCTTCACTGTTTCGCTTTGTATGATAGTCTTTATTGGTCAGTAATATTAAAATGGAGGTGGCACTTCTTGCTGATGTTAGATGTAATCTAAGGGATCCACATTTAAAATCAGACCGTGAAAGAACTACCTGGCCGACACTTTAAATATGGGTTTGTCCATTGATCTTCTGTGCCCATGTTCTGCTATGCCTGCTCAATGAGGATCCCAAAGTTTTCTGTGGCACTTTGTGGGCATAAGTTTGAAGCCTCTTTGTTTCAAAGTATGAAATAAAGAATATTGCTAAGGAAGGATCTGAGATTGTACAGCCAATTAGGAAGCAACTTAATGGAATGAGTATAGAACAACATTACTCATTTTAGGCTGTGATATTGGAGGAAAGTAGAGAATTGGCCCTAAGTCAGCAAACAGGTGGGGGACTTTTAAAGGTGAAATTAAAAGCCCTTTAATAAAACTATTCACCTAAGTTTAGACTGGTGTGATATGCATCACACTGGGACTGCCAGGTTAGGGCCACTCTGAGTCTTTCTATTCACAGAATTTGCAATAGCAATCTATCGGAAACCAAACCGCTGCTTGGCACAGGCACCCCTGGGTGGCATTTAAAAGCCTGATAACCCACAATCACTTCATCATTAACTGAGACACTGCCTTTCTCTTCATCCTCTCCCCTTTCAGGTCACGTCTACTTTTTTTGCCTCGGACACCTCCTCCTGCTTCTTACATGCTTGGAAGTGTTCCAGGAGTCTGAGGCTCCTACCCAAATGGCTGCTTGCTTTGTTGACATCCACAGGATCATAAATATGTGTTAATTGCCAAACCCTCAGCTTTAG
>NW_009700511.1:0-3424 GCF_000703405.1 Apaloderma vittatum | reverse complement strand
GATTTATATATAAGAAATAACTTAAATAATCTAACATATTTCTTAATAGAAATATAGATGATATATTGTTACAGCTATAGGTGCACTTACATATATACAGATACATATTTCTCTTCTTTGAAAATGCATACTCATAGTCTTTAAAATATATTGTAAAATTAAGGCAAGTTGCCTTTAAAAGGATAGCCATAGGACCAATATATAGACAAAAGCAACCCTTTTTTCTTGCCTAAAGCTTTTCACAATTCACCTTCAGAAGATCTTGCACTGGTCACACTTAGAATAAAAACTTGTATCAAGATAAAAAAAAGCAACTCTAAGAGTTTATATTCAAGGGTATTGCTTTCTAGATGCAGTGTGCCTTCAAGACAAAAGCATGAGCCAGAAGGCTTTCTTTGATCCTTATTCTGGGCTTTTTACAGTACTCAGGGCTCTGACATGGTACTCTTCTTCGTCAGTGGAACCGTAGGTATATCGCACTGGAGGAATTGCTATTATTAATATAATCCACAGACTTCTATTTACTTTACAGTGACAATGCTTTCAAATGAATACCTTTAGCATGTGTAGAACCAGTTTATTTTGTTATTTTTTTCCGAATGTTATGCATGCTTATTTTCTGAAGGGTAAGCCAAAAAAAACCAAACCAGGAAACAGTTGACGATTTGTTTAACTATAGATATGAGTCTTCCACTTTTAACCAGGCACGTACAATAATACTTGTTCATAGGACTGAGTGTTTTTTTAATTCTCTTTTCCCTCTCTGCAAATTTGCAAGACAAGTTTGAGTCCTGTCAAAATTCCCAGGAAGCTAGAAAAATTTGAAATTGGAAAATACAGTGGGAAACACTCCAAATTTTGTGAATGTTTATATTAAAAACATTAGATACCAATCTACTGCTTTTTAACCAATACCCAAAGTGACTTTAAGGAGAGGTTTGATATATAGTCTGATTGCTTACTTGTTTCACCAGTTGTATCACTAACTGGTTGGTTGCTGGACAGTATGATTTGAATGAGATGCCAAGTTCTGCTTATGGTGATTTTTACTTCTTTTAAAATTTTTTAATCATGAGAGAAAGAACAAAACCCAGGATGCTCATGAATAGTATCAGAAATCAAAAAGGGAAAGGAGAAGTGATTCAGGAACTAACAAGTGAAGAATAAAAAGAAAGAAGGAAAATTAATTCTGAACAGTATGGATTGCTACAATTTGTAGGGCAAGTTGGTCCTACTGTGAGAAATTCGTATGCATTCTCAGGGCAGACCTGGTGGATGAAACTAATCACATTACACCTTGTGTCACAACTGTAGCTGCTGTATATTCAAGAGGCAGCCATGTGAAAAAAAAAAAAAAAAGGCAGGAGGCTGGGAAGAAAAACAGTCATAAAAACAGGAGACTGGAAAAGTTCACGGTAGCTTACAAGTTTATCCCCTCCATGAATTCACCTGCCAGGGAAGAACCTTCTCACCAGCAAGGAAGTCCATGAGTGGTAGCACTGTCAAGAGTGTCTTTCCTAATCCCATCCTGTGCATGCAACCTGTGCATCCTTACCTTTGTTCTCACCACAGAGCATCGAGGAACATTCTTTCATGTCTAGTTATCTATTCTGATAAAATTTAGAGCAACATACTCAGAGCTCTATCTTCCTCTTCAGCTTGGTTAAAACTTGCTAGGTTTTCAAAATTATTCCACAATTACTGAGACATAGCAGTGGAATAAGCTTTACTTTCTTAGGAAAAAGAGACGTACAAGAAGAGGATCCCCAAGGACCGGCACTAATAGGTTACATATTACTGGGTTAACAACTGATTTGACAAAAGCAGCAGCTGTCGGGACATGGTGAATGGAAAGAAGTGTTTTTAGTACATGCGGTATACCATCAGTATAGCAGACCTAAAAATAAAACAAATGTTGTACAAACCTGTGAATGATGAAAGCAATGGCCAAGCCTCAAACAAGGAAGAAGCAATCACTGAGTGCAGTTTGTATCATTTGGTTTGTTGAATAGAATCACAGAATCACAGAATGTTAGGG
Source organism: Apaloderma vittatum (assembly GCF_000703405.1). NCBI lineage: Eukaryota > Metazoa > Chordata > Aves > Trogoniformes > Trogonidae > Apaloderma > Apaloderma vittatum. Next base: position 1,386 of record NW_009700511.1, on the reverse strand, counting down.
GTTGGAAGGGACCTCTGAAGATCATCTAGTCCAACCTTCATCCCAGCATACCTAACCACTACACCATAGCCTCAAGTGCTAGCTCTACTTTTTTTTAAACACCTCCAGGGTTGGTGACTCCACCACGTCCCTGGGCAGCCCGTTCTAGTGCCTCACCACTCGTTCAGTACAGAACTTCCTCCGAATATCCAATCTAAACTTACCCTGACGAACACATTCCTATACAATGTGTTTGAATACAGTTGTCACAAAGAATGCTAGCTCTATCAACTGAAGGGAGGACTGTCTTCTGGAAAATAATAACTCTAAAAAAGAAGTTATTATGAGAAGCATAAGACAATGGCAAAATGGACAAATGTAATCCTGGGATTTATAAACTCAAACACATTATAGTGTTTTACAGAATGTGAGGACTAAGAATAGCAGAAAACAATTGCTATAAATTAGAATGGAACTAGGTAAAAACAAAGCAGAAATTAGGAGTATGCTTTTTATAATGAAGATGATTAGCAACTGGAATAAAACAGTCAAGTCTTATATTGGAAAAACTTCTATGGTTTCAGGGAGATCTTTGTCTTGGATTAAGACAGAATTCAATTACAATTAGTTATTAGATGGATTTGGTAGCAAGTCCTACTGCATGTCTGTGTGAGCTGTAGAGCTGATCCTACACTTGCTGCAGTTAGTTTCATTTTTTTTGTGATTTGCTGAATAGAAATGCTATTTCCCTGCTTCCTTCACAAAGTAAATCACTGACATGAAAAATGCAGTGGTGGAGCTGTGGTCTTATTAAATAAATGTGGAACTCTGAAATATGGAAGGTGTTTCAGAAATTATATCAGGAAGAAATGGGATACTTAATGCACTCGATAAAGTTGAGAGCTATCATAAAGGAGAGAATTGCTAGTGAAGAAGTAGAAACGGCAGCAGACTGCAGTGTGCGAAATAAACTTAAGTCAGGGTATGAGCCAGAGCTCTCCTGTTACTGACACATCAAGAGGATAACCTCAGGATGAAGAGAGATGATGTACAGTATTATTTCTGGATACAAAATGAGTTCATTCATTGAATTCCAGATAATGAAAAGCAAATGCCTCCACAATTTCAAGGAAGGTTATGTACGAGGTGTTGGTACCAAGGTGGTGGCATTGGGAGGGCTACAGGAACAATCTCTGTGAGGAGAGGTCTGAGCTACAAATGTTCTGCCATGACTGCCTGTTGAAAAACCCACACTGGAGCAGTGGAAGGAGCAGCAGAGAGGAGCTGCCACAAACTGACCACAGCCCTCATCCCTTTGCCCCACTGAGGCAGGAGGTAGAGGAGTCAGGAGTGAAGGGGTGAAGTTGAGACTGAAGGCAGGGAAAGCGGTGGATGTTGTCTACCTGG